>NW_006792683.1:2416846-2438920 GCF_000442215.2 Lipotes vexillifer
AAAAAAAAAAAAAAAAAAGGAAAAAAAAAGGAAAAAAAAAGATTTTCTCTTTATCATTGCTTTACAGCAATTTGAATATAATTTGGCTTTGAATGGTCTTCTTTTTCTTTATTCTACTTGAGATTTTTTGTGCTTATTAAATATACAATTTATAGTTTTCCTTTAAACCCTTGATATATTTGCTATAGCTGCTTTAAAATCTTTGCTAATTTCATTATCTCTGTCATTTCTGTGTCTATTTCTGTGGATTGATTTTTCTCCTGGATATGGGTCATGTTTTCCAGCATCTTTGTTATTTTTGATGGGACATTGGACATTGTAAATATTACATTGTTGAATGTCTGTATTTCACTGTTCCACTTTAAAGTGTTTTTAGTTTGTCTTTCAAGTAGTTAAGTTACTTTTGGATCATGGTGATTCTTTCAAAGCTTGTTTTTAAGTTATTTAGGATGGATCTAGAGTATCTCTTATTTTACCACTACTTTAGCCCTGCTACAAAGTTGTGACCGTTCTGGAGTCTCTACTGAATGTTCCATGCTTTCAGTGGTATCTCTCTACTCTGGCTGTTTAAAACATGTGAATGTCTTCCAGCCCTATGTGAGCTCTGAGAATATTTTAGCTCCAGTTCCCTCACAGTTGTTCAATTGGTCTTGTAGAATTTTATTATATACATGTGCATCCTACATTTAGCAAAAAACCAAGACACCCTTGTGAAGATTTCTGGAGCTCCTTCTATGCATAGCTGATTCCTCTCTGGTATTCTGTCTTCCAAATTAGAGCTGCCTTGGCCTTCCCGAGTTCTAATCTGTCTCCTAATTGAACAGACCACTGTACTTTGGTTGGACTGCCCCTTCCTGCACTACAGTCTAGAAATTATTTCCAGGAGGAATGCAGAGGCGATCATAGAGATAATTTCATTTGTTTCCCTTCTTTTAGGGAAAACAGCCCTGCACTGCTGCTTATCCATTTTCTGAAAATAGCTGCTTTGTATTTTGTCCAATTTTCTTGTTTTTTGGTGGGAGAGCAAGTTCCTTTGTTTACAGTGGGAGACAAAATCACGGCCAGAATTGAAAGTTTTCATACTGTATTTTTTTTTTGTTGTTGTTGTTGTTGTACGCGGGCCTCTCACTGTTGTGGCCTCCCCCGTTGTGGAGCACAGGCTCCAGATGCGCAGGCTCAGCAGCCATGGCTCACAGGCCTAGCCGCTCCGCGGCATGTGGGATCTTCCCGGACCCGGGCACAAACCCGCGTCCCCTGCATCGGCAGGCGGACTCTCAACCACTGCGCCACTAGGGAAGCCCTTTCATACTGTAATTTTTAAAGTGACTTTTAAAGTATAGCATACATACAAAAAGTGCACAAATCAGTAAATGTTCAACCTAACAAAATTTTCACAAAGTGAACACACCTATCTAAGCTAACATCACAGAACATAATCAGCACCCAAGACGTCCCCTTTTTTCCCCTTCAAGATATTACTTTCTTCCAAGGAAGGGTAACCACTAGTCCCGAAAAATACCACCCTAGATTAGTTTTGCCTTCTTTTGAACTTTACTGAAGTGGAATCATACAGTATGTATTCTTTAATTGAATATATTTAGAAGATTTATCCATTTTGTTTTATGTAGCTATAGTTCATTCACTTTAACTGCAGTATAGTATTACAGTAAAATAATTTATTTGTTTTACTCCTAATGATCTAATTTGAAGGTACTATTGATATATTTATGAACATTCTTATATATATCTTGTGGTGAATATATATCTTTCTTTTGGAAATTTTCCTATAATGGAACTGTTGTGTTATAAGGTATGTGCATATTTGGCTATAGCAGATCCTGTCAGTTTTCCAAACTAATTTTACCAATTTATAGTCCAGTAATATATGGGAGTTTCAGTTGTTCCACATCCTCAATGACACTTGGTAATGTTTGTGTGTGTGTATAAGTGTGTGTGTGTGTGTGTGTTCATTCATTTTAGCCATTCTTTTTTTTATTATTCATTTTCATTGGAGTATAGTTGCTTTACAATATTGTGTTAGTTTCTGCTGTACAGCAAACTGAATCAGCTATACATATACATATATCCCCTCTTTTTTGGATTTCCTTCCCATTTAGGTCACCACAGAGCACTGAACATAGTTCCCTGTGCTATACAGTAGGTTCTTATTAGTTATCTATTTTGTATATAATAGTGTATATATGTCAATCTCAGTATCCCAATTCATCCCACCCCCCCTTTCCCACTTTAGTATCCATATGTTTGTTCTCTGCATCTGTGTCTCTATTTCTGCTTTGCGAATAAGTTCATCTATACCATTTTTCTAGATTCCACATATAAGCAATATTATATGACATTTGTTTTTCTCTTTCTGACTTACTTCACTCTGTTTGATAGTCTCTAGGTCCATCCACATCTCTGCAAATGGCACTATTTCATTCCTTTTTATGGATGAGTAATATTCCATTGTATATATGTACCACATCTTCTTTATCTGTTCCTCTGTTGATGGACATTTAGGTTGCTTCCATGTCCTGGCTCTTGCAAATAGTGCTGCAATGAACATTGGGGTGCATGTATCTTTTTGAATTATGGTTTTCTCAGGGTATATGCCCAGTAGTGGGATTGCTGGGTCATATGGTAGTTCTATTTTTAGCTTTTTAAGGAACCTCCGTACCATTCTCCAGTATGGCTGTACCAATTTACATTCCCACCAACAGTGCAGTAGGGTTCCCTTTTCTCCACACCCTCTCCAGCATTTATTGGTTGTAGATTTTTTTTGGTGATGGGCATCCTGACTGGTAGGAGGTAATACTTCATTGTAGTTTTGATTTGCATTTCTCTAATAATTAGTGATGTTGACCATCTTTTCATATGATTTTTGGCCATCTGTATGTCTTCTTTAGAGAAATGTCTATTTAGGTCTTCCACCCATTTTTTTGATTGGGTTGTTTGATTTTTTAATATTGAGCTCCATGAGCTGTTTGTATATTTTGGAGATTAATCCCTCATCAGTTGCTTCATTTGTAAATATTTTCTCCCATTCTGAGGGTTGTCTTTTCATCTTGTTTCTGGTTTCCTTTTTTGTGCAAAAACTTTTAAGTTTAATTAGGTCCCATTTGTTTATTTTTGTTTTTATTTTCATTATTCTAGGAGGTGGGTCAAAAAAAGATCTTGCTGTGATTTATGTCAGAGTGTTCTGCCTATGTTATCCTCTGAGAGTTTTATAGTGTCTGGCCTAAATTTAAGTCTTTAGTCCATTTTGAATTTATTCTTGTGTATGGTATTAGGGAGTGTTCTAATTTCATTCTTTTGCATGTAGCTGTCCACTTTTCCCAGCACCACACATTGAATAGACTGTCTTTTCTCCATGGTATAGTCCTGCCTCCTTTGTCATAGATTTGGTGACCTTATGAGCATGGGTTTATCTCTGGCTTTCTATCCTGTTCTACTGATCTATATTTCTGTTTTTGTTCCAGTACCATACTGTCTTGATTACTGTAGCTTTGTAGTATAGTCTGAAGTCAGCTAGCCTGATTCCTCCAGCTCCATTTTTCTTTCTTAACATTGCTGTGGCTATTTATGGTCTTTTGTGTTTCTGTACAAATTGTAAAATTTTTTGTTCTAATTCTGTGAAAAATGCCATTGGTAGTTTGATAGGGATTGCATTCAATCTGTAGATTGCTTTGGGTAGTATAGTCATTTTCACAATATTGATTCTTGTAGTCCTAGGACATGGTATATCTCTCCATCTGTGTTTGTCATCTTTGATTTCTTTCATCAGTATCTTATAGTTTTCTGAGTACGGGTCTTTTGCCTCCTTAGGTAGATTTATTCCTAGGTATTTTAGTCTTTTTGTTGCAGTGGTAAATGGGATTGTTTCCTTAATTTCTCTTTCTGATCTTTCCTTGTTAGTGTATAGGAATGCAAGAGATTTCTGTGTATTACTTTTATATCCTGCAACTTTACCAAATTCATTGATGAACTCTTGTTTTCTGGTGGCATCGATTTTCTATGTATAGTATCATGTCATCTGCAAACTGGCAGTTTTACTTCTTTTCCAATTTGGATTCCTTTTATTTATTTTTCTTCCTTGATTGCTGTGGCTAGGACTTCCAAAACTATGTTGAATAATAGTGGCAAGAGTGGACTATAGGAGATCCTGTAAGTTTTCCAGACTAATTTTACCAATTTATAATCTAGCAATATATGGGAGTTTCAGTTGTTCCACATTCTCAATGACACTTGGTAATGTGTGTGTGTATGTGTGTGTGTGTGCGTGTGTGTTTGTGTGTGTGTGTGTTTGTTCATTTCAGCCATTCTGATGGGTGTATTGTGATATTGCATTGTGGGTCTAATTTGCATTTTCATGATGGCTAATTCATTGGAGAACTTTTTCTTATATTTACTTATATGAAATGACTTTAATACTTGTACCCCTTTTCTCTTATTGATTTGTGAGAGTCATTTACATGTTCAGGATAAAAGTCATTTGTCGATATACATATTGCAAATATCTTCCCCCACCCTGTGGCTTTCCTTTTCACTCTTGTAATTATTCTTTTGGTGAATTTTTTTTAAAAATTAATGTAACCTAATTTATTTTTTCTTTTATATAGCACTTTCTGTAACCTGTTTAATAAATCTTTGTCCATCCCAAATATCTGAAAATTATATTCTATGTTTTTTCTTTAAAGTTTTATTGTTTTACTTTTGATGTTTAGATGTACAATCCATCTGGTCTTGATTTTTGTATATAATGTGGTATAAGAGTCAAGATTTCTTTTTTTTCTTATATGGATATCCAGTTGTCCTAGTACCATTTATTGAAAAGACCTTCCTTTCCTTATAGTTCTTCAGTGGTGCATTAGCTATAAATCCTGTGATCCTATATGCATAGATTTACTTGTGGATTTTAAAATTCTATTCCATTGATATATTTGTTTATTTGTATGCCAATATCACATTATCTTACTATAGCTTTATCATGCATCTTGATATGTGGTAGTGTAACCCTCTAACTTTGTGCCTTATCACGATAGACTTAACTAATCTTAGCTTTTGCATTTCCATGTAAATTTTGCATTTTAATGAGAAGAATTAGCTTGTCAATTTCCATAAACATACTGTAATTTTTTCTATTATGTTGTCATTTGACTGAGGGTAAAGGACTCCATTTTTGTATCTTTAGAACCCAGTATGTGCCTTGCATGTAAAAAGTGCTCAATGTATGTTCATTGAATGAACAAATGAAATATTATCCTCTTTAATGGAAAAATCATTGGTACCACTGTTATCTCCTTTGAGTATGGTACAGATCTCCTTTGAGTATGGTACAGATATGGTACAAATTCACCAGTTATGACTCTGTGAATTTCACATAGAAACAAGGACAATTCACTGTCAGTCTAGGGCAAAGTTTACTGGGCTAAAATTTCTAGCTTGTTTGTTAGTATCTAAACAATCTTAAAGGAGGACTCAATTTTTAAGAATGCATTAGACCTAAAAATCTAAAAGTTGTTTTATGCAACAGTTGAAAGCAAACAGATCCACTTTCCCATATGATTGATTGTAAATCATGAATCAGTAATTATCAATGTAATTTGTTTTCCGAATACACAGGTAGTATGTGACCAATATTTATTGAACAAAAATGAGTGAATTAACTTTGGTTAATTTTAGAATTCCTTTTTGGTTAAGTGCCATAGCATTTCCCATGAGATCTATGGAATTGCTAGGGCTTTTCCTTTTCTGTTTTTGTAAGTTTAATCTACTATAATTATCTGTGAAACCTAGACTGCAAAAATGGAAGTAAAAATATTAAAATTTTCATTCAGTGTAGCATTACTACATAAAACACGTTTGTCTTCTTTCTCTCGTGACACTTCTTCCAGGGACACTTAAAGGAGGTATGATGGAAAATCTCTACTTGGGAATGGCCCAATTTTTTTTAAGACACATGATACCTTCTCAGCATGTGGAGCCTCTCAAATAATATTTACATTAGTTTGTTTAGAGATTCTGTTAGGGTAGCTGTCCTGATTATAAAGAATATTTAACCTGCCATGATTTTAAAATGATGTAAATATAAACATAGTTAAACTGACTTAAATCCATATTTTAAAAAAATTATATCACATTCCTACCACCTGTTTGTGAACATAAAATTTTAACAGGAGCCTGTTTTATAATTCTAAATTTTCTATGGAAATAAAACTGTAATTGATACCAAGAATTATTTTACCTGAATCAATAGTTTTTTCACACATGTGTCTCTGTAAGAGGATAGATATATTGTTTAAAGAACATTTTGCCCTTCCATAAATGTAAGTAGGAGAAAAAGTTCTTATGATTAACACAGTATCTAGAAGAAAGGTTAACTGGTTTACTTGCCCAATGCAGAAAAACTTCAAAACTTGCCTCTTCAGCTACATTTTGTGTGTTTGTTTTTATTTATTTGACTGATTTCCAGAGTTGAAATTAGTAATCAGAAAAGAAAAGGCCGGAGAACTGACAAAACAAAATATCTTCAGGACATCTATACAGAATAAGAGCTTTCTATGGTTGTGTAATTTCACTGACAGAGAATGAAATTCATTGGCAAGATCTTTACTTTCATTCATCACCATTATTTGTCTTCGTGTTTAAGTATGTGATATAATAATGTGGTCTGCGGTCTTTATTAAGGAAACATTTTGATTGCAAATCAAGTGAGTGTATATCTCTGATTCAATCAAAATTCCTACTATCTGTTCTCCTGAATAATTACCAAAAATTCAGCCCTTGGACATTTCAAGTCTTTGGGCTGATATATATACATACACATACCCACACATATATTTCTCCCATTCCATGAAAGGAATATCAAGGAGAAACTTTTTCATTTCAGGAGATAGAGAAATTTCATTGGACATAGGAAATGCCATTATGAAATCCTAATTCTAGAGTCATATATTATACCAACGTCAATTTGCTATACCTCTTAGCAAGTATTCATACAAAGATTAAACTGTACTTAGAAATAATTCAGTGCTTTTAAAGATGGATTAGGAGTTTTTACCCAAAAAGATGACTCCATAAACAAGTCATGTTCAAACATGGATAAACAAACCTAATGAAGATATAACCTAATAAGCAATTTCCTAATTCCCAGCATGGAAATAGCTGTTTAAATCTCATTGTGAAGCAGTTTAAAATAAAGTATTATATCTGATGCTAAAGTGGATTTGGTAAAGAATTTTGGTTTCAGAAGATTTAGAGAGGACTTTAGCATCTGAGGTTATAAGAATAAATTTATCTTATTTATCTTTTTGAGGTGAATATTTCTAGGAGCGATGGGAAGAACATGAACTCTGTTTTGGTCTCCAAGGTTGGACCTAACTCTTTTTAGTGTCTGTTTCTCTCTGTTTTAGTTACTATCTAGAAGTTCTGACTGATCACATAAAACCTTTTTTTTTGTTTTTTTTTTTTTGTTCCCCCCGAGGAGGGCTGTTAAAAAAAAAAGAGAGAAAGAAAAATTTATGTGCCTTACACTTAAAAGGATCTTTTGGGCTTTTCCTTTTACAGCTTCTCTCTTTTTTCCCCCCATTTGATTTGTGTGTGTGTGTGTGTGTGTGTGTGTGTGTGTGTGTGTGTGTGTGAATGTTTTTCATTAGTTATTTTTAAAGGTAATAAAGATGTGTGACAAAGTTATAGCTTCTGCATTTTTTTCTACATTTACAGTTGTGTTGGTTTCTGATCATTTACAATGAGAAAACATGAAATTTATATTAAATTGAAGGCAACTTCTAAAAATGGCTCTAGATTTACACAGTTATTGTGGACAGTATTTCCCTGCCCTTGGTGAAATCCCTTTAAAGCCCTCTGTGTTGGACTTTCTCATCCTGCAATTCTGAGAACAGTTCTGATTCAAGTCCAGCCAATTCCCTAGGTCCAGATTGGGAGTCTGTAGTAAATTTTGTTTTTCAGGAAGGATTTAAATCAACTTGAGGATGATAGCTTTTCAATAAGTTATTTAGGAAACTGAGGATGTTTGAGAAATACTTGCTTATCATGTTGAGTTTGGCATTTTGGTGGAAAATCATGGCATCCCACAATCATCCCTTGATCTCTATAAAGACATGTGATTCTGGGATGGGTGACCCATGGGTCTGACTCAGTGTAGCAAGGCTATTTGTGGACATCTGGAGCTCAAAGTATGTCTAACATCTGCTATACTGATGTTAAGATTTTTTGCAACTTTTCAGCTCAATCTTTATAGTAAATCTTATGCAATAAGAAAGCTGGCCTGAGCTAAGGAACTTATGGGGCTTTCCATTTTATATTCCTTTTTAGAGAGTGTACTTCTGCATCACAGTCACTTAAGAAGTCTTTGTCTCTTCCCCGAGGTCTAGTGCCTTGATCACTGTAGATATTCATACAAAAAAAGTGATGCTAAACCACACACTTCAGACTCTGATAACACTGTATAATCATGAAATGGTAAAAAGTAATAGGATTATGATGTCATTTTTAGTTTTTCAGATGAGAACATTTAATTTGCCCTTAGGTTGTAATTGACTGAAAATAAAATTCAGATTTCCTGAAATTTCACCTTTATCTGTAAGTGTTTTTACTCTTTTCTACCAATGTTATAATACAAATGCAAGACACCTCCTGGATTTTTTTTTCTTTTTTTTTTCTTGCGGTACGCAGGCCTCTCACTGCTGTGGCCTCTCCCGTTGCGGAGCACAGGCTCCAGACGCGCAGGCTCAGCGGCCATGGCTCACGGGCCCAGCCGCTCGGCGGCATGTGGGATCTTCCCAGACCAGGGCACGAACCTGCGTCCCCTGCATCGGCAGGCGGACTCTCAACCACTGCGCCACCAGGGAAGCCCCACCTCCTGGATTTTTATATAATTAACATTATATATCTCAGGGACTTAATTTTCTTCCTTATAAATAATTTCACTAATGTTTGATTAGGAACTATTCAAACTGTAGATGCCATCAGTTTGCCTCTATATTTTCTGCCTTATTTATGTAGCTTTGAATCTAAGAGTTGAAGCGTCTCTCAGTGCTTGATTGGTTCATTTATTTATCTACTCAACATTATTAAATTTCCTTCTGTGTACCATGCATTGTGATATATGCTAAGACAGAAATATGGACAGCACATGGATTCTGTTTTTTGAGGAGCTCACAGTTTGGTGGGAAAGGGAATAGATATGTATAAAATTATAAGAAACAGGGTATAAACATGGAACGGTGGAAAAGGGACTTCACCTCTGTATGGAGGTGCCCAAGTGGCATTCAGAAGGCAGACAAGGAACTCAGGGCATTCCAACCCCTGGTGTCCAGAGGCCAGGGTCAAACAGGACCTGCAGTTACTTTTCCAGGGCCAGAAAACAGGAAGCCCACCGAGGAGAGAGAGTTGAAGGTTATAGGTGAAGTCCTGGATGAAGAGATGGCGTTTGGATGAGTCTTTGTCCTGTGGGTGGTGGGTAACCACTGAGGTAATGGAGTAGTAATATTAGAGATGCATGAAGAGTGAAGAGAAACTTGAAGCAGAAAGAGCCATAGTAGAGGATATTGTTAAAGTCCAGTCAAGAGACTTCCCTGGTGGCACAGTGGTTAAGAATCTGCCTGCCAATGCAGGGGGCACGGGTTTGAGCTCTGGTCCAGGAAGATCCCACATGCCACAGAGCAACTAAGCCTGTGCACCACAACTACTGAACCGGCACTCGAACCCATGAGCCACAACTACTGAGCCCACACGCCACAACTGCTGAAGCCCGCATGCCCTAGAGCCTGCACACTGCAACAAGAGAAGCCACCATAATGAGAAGCCCACGCACCTCAACGAAGAGTAGCCCCCACTTGCCGCAACTAGAGAAAGCCCACGTGCAGCAGCGAAGACCCAATGCAGTCAAAAAAACAAAAACAAAAACAAAAAAGTCCAGTCAAGAAATAATGAAGGCCTGACATTTGATAAGGATAGTAGAAATGGAGAGAGGGGAAGAGATTTGAGAGAAGTCAAGGTGTTATAAATACCAGGATTTAGAGACTGCTTGGAAGTGAGGGGTAAAGGCATCTAGGATGAAGTCCAGTTTCTGATTTGAATTATTGCATGTAGAGTGTGTGGAAAAAGCCAAAGGAGGAGCAGGTTGATGGTGGGCTGGGAAGAGAGCTGAGAGATGTGTTCTGGTCACATGGAGATTCAGGGGCTCCTGAGACATCTAGGTGGAGCTGCCCAGGAGACAATTCAAAAGCCGATCTGGGCCTTAGAGAGATCCAATCTAGATAATACAGATCTGAAAGTCAACAGTTCCAAGGCAGTAGTTAAAGCTAATTACTTTAATAATTCCTATAATTCTGTCAGGGTCCGTGTCCATTTTTTTCTAAATTAATTTAACTTTAAATCTGTACTATTGAAACAAAATCAACAATTTACACCCTGTGGCCTACAATTAGATAGCATCTTTTTTGATGTTTCAGTAGGCCCCACCAGCATATTCACATTATCCACAGTTGTTAAAAAGTGGATTTAAATGAAACCTCAATCAAAACTAGGTTGGAAATACATTGTGTTTTGTTTTGTTTTGTGCTGGAACAGTATGAGTAGCTCTGGACTATATATGCACAAGAGAGAATGAGAAATATTTATATTTATTCTCCTTGACAGTGGGGTATAAAACAAATTAATTTTTGAGGGAACACAGGATAAATAGCCCAAATGAGAAGTGAGCTCCTCAACAGACAACATCTGAGCTCTTTTTCATGTCATTTTATGATCCCCAGGATGCTATTAGCATGGTCAGAGGCCACTTGTATTGAAGACAGTCCAGATCTTTAGATCTCTGTTCTTTTCTCAGTGAAATTTTCTCATATTGTTGAGAATCCAAGAAATGCTTTAATCAAATTTATTTTAATCTGAAAATCACCTTTTACTTCTTTGTTTTCTCAAATCTTACCAAAAGTTTTGAACATTTCTTTTTTGTTTCCATGGTCTTTCCACATAAATCCTTATGGATCCACTTATCTGAGAAAGGTTTCAGGTATGTGGGCAGCAATGTCCCTCCAGTGTATGCCTCTCAACTTGACTCTGACAAATTATTTAGAGATGCTGATTAGGTTACATGGGGGCCATGACCTTCAGGGGCTTGGCTGATTTGTCCTGTGGTTGCTGGTCATTTTTCAAGGTCAACAGGCATGGGGCAGTGCTAAGAGAAGCCATCAGATAGTGCGTAACTTGGCTGAGGATAGAATGTTGACCTCTTGTCATTAAAGGGGACATGGGGCAGATCACGGCCAAGGCTGATGCCTCAAAGTGTGATGATGCCTCTAGGATGTCACAGCAGGAACCTCAATAGCTGTTCAATTAGAGTCAGATGTTCCACAGAGGAAGGGACGTGGCATGCATCACAATAAGCTGAAGGGCATGATCCTTTCACTTTGGAGGGATTGCGACTCTCACTCAGATGGCCATGTGGTTCTTAATTAGAAGAGTTTGTTCCCTGACAAGACAAACAGTATTGTTTTCCAGTTCCATAGTTAAATGTTCATGGTGGATTTTGCATGATTATTTTACCTTTTGGTTGTAGAGTTGTCTCTAGCCTCTCCTCATCCAACTCTCTCCACTCCTTTTTGCTGTACTTCTGCTGTAATTAAGTTTTGAGAGAGAGGAAAGTATGTGGGAGTTTGCCCCTCTTAAAGACAGGTTAATTCTAGACATGGCTTTACATGTTGACATTTCCCAGTTAGCTTACAGCTCAGAGTAGAATTCTGTTGAAACTGTGCCATGATATACTGCCAGCAAGTGGGAGTGGTGAAAAACACTAGGAAGGCTAGTGACGGCTAAAATAACACAAAATAGTACTGCTGTCATCACCTGTTTCGACAACACAGATCTTACCAAAAATGCAATAAGAAGACCCCTACATATTTGATAATATTTTAAGGAGGAATAGTTAGCTTGCATCATCCTGATCTTTTTATAGAGTGCAAAAATAGTAAGATTTTTTTAAAAAAGGAAACGAAATCATCTTGTATGGAACAAGCTGGCCATCGGATGGTTTACTTACCCCCCTTTATTTATTTTTATTTAAAATGCTTTGTCTCTATTACTCCTTGCAGTTTGAAATCAACTTTCAGTTTCTTTCCTTCAGGGAAAAGACAATCATTTAGTCCTTTAAAGTTCTTGCTTTGTGTAATAGCCAAATTTTAGGGAAATATAAATTAAAACCACTTGCTGTGATTAAATCTGAAACTAACAAATACTTCCATGCATGCAACATAACCACTTTTTTTTACTGACATGATTATTTGGTGCAAGATACCCTATTTGTAAAATGTTTGTATTTGGCTCATCATAAAAGGTGTCTTCTTTTTTTCTCTGAAAAGTACCAATTAGCCCTGATTATGTGTTGTCACTCACTTTATGTTCTTTTTCCAATGCAAAGAAAAAATAAACAAAACACAGAAGTTGGTCTTAAATATCAAAGATCAAACAAGATGAAGAAAAAAAATCCATTACCCTATGGACTCTTGGAAATTAAAATATAAAAGTCTTCTGAAATAGCACTGCTTTATGTAATGTCGCTGTGAAGCATGGGCAAAAACCTGTTTATATTAATCATCCTTTCCTGTAGCTTCCATTGGCAATCAACTGCTGCATTTCAGCTGTAAGAGCTTACCTTACCAATGTTTTCTGTCACTGGGTAGTGCTGGAAAATGTTTTCACAAGCCTTGGGTATACCAGATGGAGACTATACTGTCTCCTAAAGCACTGACAAATCATTTATTAATTTTCATTGTGGTGATTAAAACCACTCAGGTATAAGGGAATCTGGAAGCAAATTAAATGCATATTTATTCTAAGTTGGATGATTTCCTTAAACTCTTCCTGATTTTTATGTTTATGTTCATTTGTTCTTGTTCACCTTCCACCGATATTAATGTATTTAGCTTATAGGTAGAAGATCTGCCTTGGAAAGTTGCTTGTTAAGGGGAATCCTTATATAATTGCAATTGTACCATATTATTATGACTTGTTATTACACAACTTAGTAACATTCTGCATAATCACGTTGTAAAAGCCTAATATTTCTTGGAGTGTTTTTTTTTTTTTTTGCGGTACGTGAGCCTCTCACCGCTGTGGCCTCTCCCGTTGCGGAGCACAGGCTCCGGATGCTCAGGCTCAGCAGCCATGGCTCACGGGCCCAGCCGCTCCGCGGCACACGGGATCCTCCCGGACTGGGGCACGAACCCGCGTCCCCTGCATCGGCAGGCGGACTCTCAACCACTGCCCCACCAGGGAAGCCCCTCTTGGAATCTTTTGATCCTTCTTAGAAGACTCCTCAAGCCTTGCTTTATTGTGATAATTCAGAGTATTCTGATTTATCTGATTCCAAATTTCCATGTTTATCAAAGACATACTCATGTGGCACTTTCCATTTATGTTTAAATATTTAACTTGGAATTTAAGAAAATTAATGTTTAACATTTGCTGTGATTAGTTTACTCTGATGACAATGAAATGATCCATAAAAGGTTCTTTTAACAATATATGATTTACCATATAGACTAAGAAATCTCTTCACTTAGACTTCTTAACCCTTGTTCTTCTACCATTAATGGTGGAAGGGATTGTAAACATCTACTCATACAACTAACTCATTCTTGTCCTTCAAAATTCAGTTCAGACATCACTATTTCTACCTCTACCTTAAGGTGTTTTCCTTCCCAGGATATGTTTTGCATTTTAATTATCTAAATAATACAGAGGATCATACAGTAGCCCTTGTGTTAGGAATTTTCCTTTCTTTTTATATCATTTTCTGAGTCTTAAACCCATACCATGTAAGTTAAAAGTCTTTCAAAATGGAAAGAAAAAAAATGACTTAAAATTATGAAAACTTTGTTCATTATAACTTAAAGTTATGTTATTACTGTTTTTTCTCAGTAGGATGAACAGATTTTCTCAGCTACTGGCCAGTGGAAGGGCAGCCCAAGTGGGCGGCTTCTGGGAGAGGAAGGAGAAAAGTTGGAGGGAGGCCTCCTTCTACCCTAGGATTTATTCTTTTGCCAAAGATGCTGCAACAACATAGATTAAAATATATATATTTCTTGTTCTCAAAGTCTTCTCAGTCCAGTATGAGTGGGAGAGAATTAGGAAGTAGATTGGTGACTAGATCATTAGAATTCACTGTGATACATTGCATGACAGTTAAGATTGCATCTAACTAGACTGGGGTAGTCCAGGTTGGTCAGTTACCTAAGGAGTAGAAGATTGAGCTAATAATTTAAGCATTGACTTTGGCTAGGCAAAGTCTTAAAATCTTTGCAAATTAACATGTGGGTAAACTGTTATCCATGAAAAAGAGTTTCATGCATGAAACACTAATTTATTTGTGTTTGTATATTAATTTGAAGATAATCTATAGACATCTTAAATTGTAGACTATATCAATTTAAGTGAAAACTAGGAATAGGCACTTGGAATGCTTTTTTTTTTTTTCTCTTGGCCATGCTGCGTGGCATGCGGGATCTTCCCCAACCAGAGATGGAACCTGTGAACCCCCTGCAGTGGAAGCATGGGAGTCTTAACCATTGGACTGCCAGAGAAGTCCTGAATGCTTTTTAATGAGACTAGGTATTTGGTGATGCTTTCAGTCAGATTCTTAGCTGTCATAATTTACAATGCCTGTATGGCAGCATCAAGTGCAGCAGCATGTGAGGGAAAAGCTTGGACTCTAAAGTTAGGCGGACTTGAGCCTTGACCCAGGCTCTGCCACTTACCAGCTGTGACCTCAGGCATAGTTCCTGGTACATCCCCAGTTCTTGGACAGCCTCGTGGCTGTGAGGAGCAAATGTATGTAGACTGCTTAGCATGGTTACCAGCACATAGTATTTGTGCAATAAATGTTAACTATTTGTTGAATGATTAAGTGAATGAATATTATTGTTATAAATTCTTAGCAGAGTTAGTGAAAGAGATGTAATCCTTTCTGCAGATTGGTTCTTGTGGTTAAGCTGAACGTGCTTGGCAATGGTTAGGAAGTTTGTTAGTTTTAATTCCCAGGTTACATTTTGGATTTACAGTAGAAATTTATAATAAGTAATATAGTATACCACACAGAAAAGACAAATTTTATAAATATAAATTTAAAATAAGTAGTTACGATAAGTATACAGTAAATACTCATTAAGTTATTTACATATAATATATATGTATTTTATATATATTTAAATATATATTTATATATTTTAAGTGATTATTTATATATAGTTATATATTTTAAATGATTATTTAGGAAGGTAGCTTCAGCTCAGGATAGCAGAGTGGTTAAGAGCACAGATTTGGAGCCAAACTTGATTGGGTTTTGTTTTGTTTTTCTATTCCTGTATAATAAGTCACCCTAAAATTTAGTAGCTTAAAACAACAACCATTTTTTATCTCTCACGATTCCGTGGGTTGCTTGGACTCACATGGGCAGTTCTGCTGATCTTGATTGGAATCTTTCATGTAGTTACAGTCAGATGGTGGCTGGGACTATAGTGGCTGGGATGACTCCCTCACATGGCTGACAGTTGGTTCAGGCTGTTGGCTGGGACTGGAGGGCCTCTAGCGTCCTCCAAGTGGCTGGGTTTTTCAGCACGTGGCAGCTGGTTCCCCAGAAAAAGTGTACCAGCTGAGCAAACACCAGTGTGCAAGCAACTTATAAGACCTTGCTTGCTAACACTTGCTAATGCCTCATTGTTGAGAGCAAGTCATGTGACCAAGCTTGGCCTCAGTGCTAGAGGGCATATTCCACCAGGGCAGGAATCCCTGGAGGTGTGGTTTATTGGTGACCACCTAAGCAATAGTCTCCAACAGGGTTGCCCCTTAATAACTAAGTGACCTTGGGCAAGTTATTTCTCTACCCTGTGCCTCAATCTTCTTATTAATCAAATAGGGGAAATAGCGATACTCTCCTCAGAGTGCTGCTGTGAATATTAGTAAGTCAGCTTACTAATTAAGCTGACTTACTAATGAATTAATACACGGAAAAGACATGGAACAGTTTCTGGTACATAAAAGCACTTAAAGTAAGCCAGTTTTAGTAGTGATGGTGATGATAGTAGTAGTTATAATAAGAGTAATAGTAGCATTTTTATTATTAGTAGCAGTAATAGTAGTATAGAAGAAATATCATCTTAGGAATAGAGTCTTCATGACAGCTGCTGATTTAGTTTTACTAGAGCTTTAAATATCTATGGTATGTTGATGCTTAGAAAACTAACAGGTTGAGGTTCCATATGATAATATTAAAGACTAATGAAATTTTCCTCACAGTTCAGGGAATAGAAAACACACACTGAAAGATAGGTACAATTAATTTAGAGAAGCAAATCAGAATATAGAAAATCCAATAAAAGGATCTTTGATTTAAAGAATTAATTTAAAGACCTCTTCCCGGTTCAGTTAAGAGTTTTACAGATCATTAACTTCTTGACAGGGCTGTTCAATGAAGAAATAGCTAAAATTCCAGAATAAGCCACTAATGAGTGCTTAGCACTTCCATGGTATTTCTAGGGGAGTACCACAAATAGAGGCTGAGAAATAATTAATATCTTTAGAGACACCTCCTGAGATCAAAAATGTCTACCCAATCCTCCCAGATAATAACCTCGGAATTATTTCTCAATTTCCAAATTGACTTCTAAATATCTTTCCGATTAATCCCTTTCTCTCCATCCCCACTACCGCTTTCCAATTTCAGGCACTAATCTTTTCTCATCCAAGTTAATGTAAAAGCCTCCATTTAGGAGGCTCATGAGGCCAGTCTCTGCACTAATTCTGCTGCCAGTGTTTTCTCTTTTAAGACATAGATGAGATCCTGTCACTACCACACTATGTCTCATCTCCCAACACTCTGATGCCTTCTTTTCTCATACCTATGAAGTCCAAACAGCTCAACATAATGCTCAAATCCTCTATAATGTGATACTTAGTAAATGCTTAATAAGAGGTTGTGAAATGAAATAGCCCAACATAGAGTCTATCATGATCTATTTATGTGTCAATTGGGTTCTTGAAATAAGAATGACCCATTAATAGTCCCTAGATTTATATATATATTTTTTTGTTTGTTTGTTTGTTTTTTTGCGGTACTCGGGCCTCTCACTGTTGTGGCCTCTCCCATTGCGGAGCACAGGCTCCGGACGCGCAGGCCCAGCAGCCATGGCTCGCGGGCCCAGCTGCTCCACGGCACGTGGGATCTTCCCGGACCGGGGCACGAACCCGTGTCCCCTGCATCGGCAGGCGGACTCTCAACCACTGCGCCACCAGGGAAGCCCTAGATTTATATTTGTATTGCTTGATAGTTTTTATGAATATTTGAGGTGCAATAAATAATGTCTCAGTTAATGCATTAGCTGTGCTTCCCCAAATAAGAGCATTTCACATTCTGATCCACCTACATAATTGAAAGTAGTACTTACATACCTTTACCCTGCGTGATTTTTTTTTTAAGATTTTTTTTTTTTTTGATGCGAACCATTTTAAAAGTCTTTATTGAATTTGTTACAATATTGCTTCTGTTTTATGTTTTGGTTTTTTGGCCTCGAGGCATGTGGGATCCTAGCTCCCCAACCAGGGATCGAACTAGCATGCCCTGCACTGGAAAGCAAAGTTCCAGCCACTGGACCACCAGGGAAGTCCCCTACCCTGCATGATTACAAGTTTTATGTAGGAGAAGTGGCACCCTCTCTTTGAAGGCTCTTATTTGCATAATAAAAACTGTTGATAAAACAAAGCAAAGTATAGTTTTCTGTAATGGTATCATTGTTGTTTGTATTTATCTAGGAGAGTTTGTATTATGCTTCCACTTTTACTTTTTTTAAATTTTATTTACTTATTTTTAGCCATGTCAATTTTTCTTTCTGCTTTAACATACTCATTATAGCTATCAAACATTTTGGGGGCTATTTTTAAATTGTGGTAAAATATACATAGCATAAAATTTATCATCTTAACTATTTTTAAGTGTACAATTCAGTGGCATTAAGTATATTCACAGTGCTGTGCAACCACTTGAAAAGAATATGTACTCTGTTTTTTTTTGGATGTACTGTCCTGAAAATATCAATTAAGTCTAATTGTTCTATTGTGTCATTTAGGATCTCTGTTGCCTTATTGATTTTCTGTCTGGAAGATCTGTTCATTGGTGTCAGTGGGGTGTTAAAGTCTCCTACTAATATTGTATTCCTGTCAATTTCTCCCTTTATGTCTGTTAGTATTTGTTTTATGTATTTAGGTGCTCCTATATTGGGTGCATATATGTTAATGGGTATAATATCTTCATCTCATATTGATCCTTTTATCATTTTTATAGTGGCCTTCTTATCTTTCTTTATGGGTTTTGTTTTAAAGTATATTTTGTCTGATATGAGTATTGCTACCCTCGCTTTTTTGTCATTTCCATTTGCGTGAAATATCTCTTTCCATCCCCTCACTTTTAATCTGTGTCCTCCATCCTGAAGTGGGTCTCTTGTAGGAGCATATTGTAGGCTGTTGTTTTATTATCTAACTAGGTAGCATATTGTAGGCTCTTGTTTTATCATCTAACTACCACTCTCTGTCTTTTGATTAGAGCATTTAATCCATTAACAGTTAAGGTAATTATTGATAGATATTTATTGCCATTTTAAACCTTGTTTTCCAGTTGATTTTGTATTTCTTCCTTGTTCCTTACTTTTTCTTATTGTTTTTTGCTTTTGTGGTTTGATGGTTTTCTTTTGTCTTGTGCTTGTGTTCCTTCTTTTTGGTTTTTGTGAATCTATTGTATGTTTTTGATTTGTGGTTACCCTATGTTTCAAGTATGTTAACCCATTACTGTATCTACTTGCTTTAGACTGGTAGTCGTATAGGCATAAACACATTCTAGAAAACAACTCTACATTTTCTTACTCCCCTCCCCCACACTTTATGATTTTGACGTCCTCTTTTACATCTTCTTGTTTATCCTTTTGCTGTTCATTGTAGTTATCATCACTGTCACAAGAAATTTTTATATTACTATTATCTGTGTACTGGCTTAAGCGATTTACTTTCCAGTTGTGGTTTTTCTCTTTGCTATAGATTTTTGCTTTTCTATTTAGAGAAGATCTTTCAATATTTCTTTTAGGATAGGTTTAGTATTGTTCTTTTGGTTTTTCCTTGTCTGAGAAATTCTTTATGTCTCTTTCTATTCTAAATGATAATCTTGCTGGGTAGAGTATCCTAGGTTGCAGGTTTTTACCTTTTAGGGCTTTGAATATATCTTGCCACTCACTTCTGGCCTGCAACGTTTCTGTAGAGCAATTAGCTGATAACCTTATGGGGGTTCCATGGTAACTAACTGTTTGTTTTTGTCTTGCTGCCTTTAGAATCCTCTCTTTAACTTTTGCCATTTTAATTATAATATGTCTTGGTATAGGTCTGTTTGGGTTCATCTTGTTTGGGACCCTCTGTGCTTCCTGTACCTGGATATCTGTTTCTTTAGGTTAGGGAAGTATTCAGCCATAATTTCTTTAAATACATTTTTGATACCCTTTTCTCTTCTCCTTCTGGGATCCCTATTATGTGTAGATTGGCGTGCTTTATATTATCCCATTGGTCTCATACATTGTTTTCATTTTTTTCATTTGTCTTTCTGTCTGCTGTTCTGATTGGGTGATTTCCATTATTCTATCTTCCAGATCACTTATTCATTCTTCTGCATTATTCAGTTTGCTAACTATTGCCTTTAGCTCAGCTTTCATCTTGGCAAATGAGTTTTCTAATTTTAATTGGCTCCCCTTTGTAGTTTCTAGTTCCTTTTTACAGTAGTCTGCATTTCTATCAATAGCCTTTCTTTTTTTTCCATAAATTTATTTATTTATTTATTTTTGGCTGCGTTGGATTGTCATTGCTGTGTGCAGGCTTTCTCTAGTTGCGATAAGCAGGGCTGTTCTTCATTATGTTGCACGGCCTTCTCATTGTGGTGGCCTCTCGTTGCGGAGCTTGGGCTCTAGGTGCATGGGCTTCAGTACTTATGGCACCTGGGCTCAGTAGTTGTGGCTCGCGGGCTCTAGAGTGCAGGCTCAGTAGTTGTGGCGCATGGGCTTAGTTGCTCCATGGCATGTGGGATCTTCCCAGACCAGGGCTCAAACCTGTGTCCCCTGCATTGACAGGTGGATTCTTAACCACTGTGCCACCAGGGAAGCCCTCAATAGCCTTTCTTAATTCCATCAGTATTTTCATTACCTCCTTTTTGAACTCAGGATCTGGCAGACTGGAGAGGTCTGTGTCATTGCTTATTCTTTCAAGGGAATTCTCTTGATCTTTTAGTTTGGAGTGGTTCCTCCGCTTCTTCATTTTACTTAGATTTCTCTGACTCTGTGAGTTTAGGAGAAACAGGTATCTACTGTGGTCATGAAGTGCTGTTTTCATGTGGGAACATCCCTGTGTAGCATGTGTGAGTCTAATATTTTTGGTGTGAGGTCTGTCTTTAGTATGGATGCCTGCCATGTCTTTCCTCAGTGTGCGCTGGCCATCATCCCCTTGATAGGGGGTGTTACTGGTGTTGTGGTGACCAGAGCCTGCACTAGAGGTTGAGCAGGGCCTCCTCCACTCTGTGGCTGTCACAGCCCTGTTGGGGGCAGGGTCTGCTCCCCGGTTGTTGGAGTAGAAGCCGCCAGATCTGTCTCTGAGTTGCAGTGTAAGGGAGGCAGGACTGGAGTGCTCCCACTGGGAGAGGAGCCACTGAATGTTCCTCCACAGGCACTGTCCATCCAGAGTTGCACTCTGTGGTGTCACCTGCCACCCATTGTGTGGGCTCACTGTTGTTGGCACTGCTCCCAGCCCCTCTTCAACCATGGGAATGCAAGCAATCAGCCTGGGTGTCCCTCAGGTGCTGTGCTTGCAGTGCCACCAGCGCAGATTCATTGGTACAGATCTGCTGAAGTCAGGCACTGGGACAGCCATAGCTGAGCACCTGGACCCCGGCCCCGCCTCTGAGTGTGGCAAAGCCCAAAGCCACTAATGCCAGACCCGTCCCAGCCACAGGAGCACCAGTAATCCACTCAGATGTCCCACAGGCAGGCACTGAGCTTACAAAGCCACAGGAGGCATGTAAATCTGGGGCTAGCACAGCTGCTGGAAGATGGCTCATCGGCTCAGATTTCAGCCCCACCTCAGCACGTGGGCAACCCTGTCAGCACTTGTGCACTCCCAGAGTTCATACAGGCAGAGTCCTGACCGCTGTGAACACACCAGGAATGAGGCTGCTATGGTGGTGTCCCACCTGTCCCTTTCCACGTGCATGTCTCCTCCTGCGTACACCCCCAGTTGCAGCTTGGTATGCTTCCACTTTTAAAAACCAGTATATTCCCTCGTTTTGCAGTTAGTTATTGGTGGTTTATCTGATGGCTTGCCAGATGTAGGAAGGGCACTGGACATTTGTTTGATAATAAATTTACAGGAGAGAGAAACACTTGTGGATATTATTTTATTTTAATTTTTTAATTTTTTTAATTTATTTTTTAAAATTATTTATTTATTTATTTAGTTGCTTGTGCCCGGTCTTAGTTGAGCAGGTGGGCTCCTTAGTTGCGCCTCTCTGGCTTCTTAGTTGTGGCCCACCGGCTCCTTAGTTGCGGCATGCGGGTGCCTTAGTTGTGGCATGCGAACTCTTAGTTGCAGCATGCATGTGGGATCTAGTTCTCTGACCAGGGGTTGAACCCCAGCCCCCTGCATTGGGAACGCAGAGTCTTAACCACTGCACCATGAGGGAAGTTCCTTATTTTTGTTTTTTAAATAAAATTTTAATTTTGGAATAATTTTAGGTTTACAGAAAACTTTCAAAGATAGTACAGAGAGTTCCCATATACCCCTCACCTATTGCCCATAAAGTTAACATCTTACATTACCAGAGTACAACTAAGAAGTCAACACTGGTACATCACTCTTAACTAAATTCCAGATTTTATTCATATTTCACTAGTTTTTTGTGGATTTTATTTTTGATGACTGTGCTATTAACTTCTTTTTTTTTTTTTTTTTTTTTTTTTTTTTTTTTTTTTTTTTTTTTTT
>NW_006792683.1:2439053-2457490 GCF_000442215.2 Lipotes vexillifer
GGGGCACGAACCCGCGTCTCCTGCATCGGCAGGCGGACTCTCAAGCACTGCGCCACCAGGGAAGCCCATATTAACTTCTTTTAAAGCGCACTTAACTATTAAGAATATAGTCTCTGTTACCAGTAATTTTTTTTCTTTTTGTATTAACGTTTACTTTTATCTGAAATTGTGTCCTGAATGAAAAAAAAATGAATTTAGAATAATACTTTTCATATGTTGATGTGTCCTAACATGGGGGTTGTGGGGAGAGAGAATCTCAACTACTCACCTGTTGAGAGAGAGCTGTGGGGTGCTGAGACTGTGAGCTTGGGGTTTTTATTTAAAAGACTCACGAGTGCAGATTAATATGGTTCACTACAATATGTAGGAATGAAAATGCAACTGATTTAAAAGCAAAAGAATCATGTCAGGGTATTGGTATTCTTGGGGTTTTGTCCTAGGCCCTCTCCTTCTCACTTTCAGACTCACTTTGGATGGTCATATTCCCTCCCATGGCTTCCATCTGCATGTACATGCCTCCCAAATGTGTATCATCCCATTTGGATGCCTAGCAGGTCCCTTATACTCAACGTGTCTCTAACTGGACTTGTCTGCAAACCATGGCACCACCATCTACCATTCTTAAGCCTCGTATATCCATTCCTCTACCTCCCTCATTCCTAACATCCAATCCATCCTTTCTTCCACCTACCAAACGTCCCTCAAGTCCCTCTATTTCTACCCTTTTGGGTCATGACATCTCTTGCTTAGATTATCCAATAGCCTTTTCCCTGGTGCCCCTGCCTCCTAGGTAAACCATCATCCCAACCCTAATCCATTCTTTTCAGTGTAGCTTGAGGTCAAAAAGCAAATAAATTGATCATGTTAGTTGCCACCCATCTTAAATCTTTGCATTGGCTTCTCATGTTCCTTAGGATAAATTTAATCCTCCTTAACATAGCTGGAAGATACTCTGGTATCTAGCCATCTCCTATGTAATTACTGTATATCTCCTATATAACTCTTCTCTATATCTTCCATATAATTCTCCATCCCTGTGTCACAGGACCACCACTCCATGCTCTATCCTACACTATTCAATATGGTACCTGTTACCCACATATGGCTCTTTAGATTTAAATTTATTAAAAACAAATAAAAACAAAATATCATTTCTTCAGTCATACTAGCCACATTTCATGTGCTCAGTAGCTACATGAGGCTAGTGGCTACCATATTTGACTGCCCAGATTATAAAATATTTCCATCATTGCAGAAAGTTCTGTTGGACAGTACTATGCATACTGAAATCCTTTTGTTTCCTGGAACTTTGCCTTCTTTTCTCATTTATAGTCTTTTATCCTTTTCCTGGAATGCTAATTCTTCTTTCCTCACATTCCCCATTAATGTCTTGTGCTTTCCCACCATCATTTTCTTAAGTAGACTTTATTTTTAGAGTATAAATGAGGAAAAAGTACATAAGATTCCCATAGGCCTTCTGCCCCTGAACACACACAACCTCTCTCACTTATCAACATCCCCCACCAGGGTGGTGTATTTGTTATGATTGGTGAACCTATATTGATACATTATCATCATCCAAAGTCCATATTTATATTAGGTGGTATACATTTATGGGTTTTGACAAATGTATAAGGACATGTATCCATCACTGAAATATTATAAGGAATAGTTTCACTGCCACAAAAATCCTCTGTGCTCCACCATTGATTTTTTTAACACCTTTATTGAAGTATAATTGCTTTACAATGGTGTGTTAGTTTCTGCTATATAACATAGTGAATCAGCTATACATATACATATAATCCCATTTCTCCTCCCTCTGCGTCTCCCTCCCACCCTCCCTATCCCACCTCTCTAGGTGGACACAAAGTCCACCATTGATTTTTACACACCATTCCACCTCCCTGAAATCCACTCTTTGTCTGCTCTCCCAGCCCTATCTTGTCTATCCTTCAGTAACATCACACCCAAATTAGACTGTAAAGCTTTCCCATATCTCCCTCCTCTAAAGTCCTGTGTAATTACGGAGTATGAATATAAAGTAACCAGTTCTTTTTTAAATGAAGAAGAAATCAGAATTTATTCACTCCATTTAATATTGCCCTTGTAACCAATAGCTTATTTTAAGGCACTACCTTAATCAAAATATTTTTGGGATACCCACTATTGGAGAATACTCTTCAGAAATAATATGTCTTATGTACAGTGATTAATTTCATTATTCTGTGGCCACATGTTTTTGCTATCTAAGGTAATATGATCCAGTCTGATTAGCCTTGGCATTCACCACTCTTGGTTCCATCTGATGCTTGGTTCTTTCCAGAAACTGAATCTATCTTCAAAATTATCATTTTAGGTTTTTAAAAACTATATACCATAGGCTCAGGGAATCCCATAAATTTCAAAAATGTTTCAAAAATGGCAATACCTTTTTTATTCTTTATAAATTTATTTATTTAATTTATTTAATTTTTGGCTGTGTTGAGTCTTCATTGCTGCACGAGGGCTTTCTCTAGTTGCAGCGAGCAGGGGCTCCTCATCATTGTGGTGCACAGACTTCTCATTGCAGTGGCTTCTCTTGTTGCAGAGCACAGGCTCTAGGGTGCAGGCTCAGTAGTTGCGGCACACAGGCTTAGTTGCTCCACGGCATGTGAGGTCTTCCTGGACCAGGGCTCGAACCCAGGTCCCCTGCATTGGCAGGCAGATTCTTAGCCACTGCGCCACCAGGGAAGCCCCAGCAATACCTTTTTAGTATGCTTGTGGATGGCGAAGGTGATGACTTCGAAAAGGGTGACACTCATTTTTGTTGGTTAGTTCTGATATGTGTGTTTAGGAACAAATAAAAAACCTATACTTTATCAGCCCTTCTCAAATTTTTACAGTTCATTTGATGGTTATCTGGCACACTGCTTGCATTGTAATTTGAACCTATTTTCAAATTTTAATTAATATTTTATTTGTTTATATATTGTACCTGTAAGTACATGATAAAAACTCCTTGAAGGTAAGTTCTTATTCATTTTTAGTGTCTTCCACAGCACCTCAATTACTGCTAATAATAGTTAATTAATTAATTAATACTTTGCAGTTTCCAAAGCATTCCCAGAGATACGATCTCCTATTTCTTTCGAAAGTCCTGTGAAGTAGACTTTTTCCCTATGATCTTTAATCTTCAGTCAAGAGAAAGTGGAAGTCAGGGTATGGAGCTTGCCATTCTGGGCCTATAACAAGTAAGCTAACAGGCAGACCTAAGAGCTATCCAATCACTTTGGGGATTATACAGTGGCTTTTCCTTTATCCATGCTGGAGATGTATTTTTAAGAGATCAGTGCAGACTCTGACAGCCATTTTTCTGGTGTTGATAGAGGTTAAAGACTTGCCAAAAACCAGACTTTTTGCTCCATCATCCATGCTTTGTAGCCATCTTGGCCATCTACAAACATAGGTACTGTGCAATTTCATTGGGGTTTTCTGTTAGTAGTACTCAAATTTTTTCTCTTGATTTAAATATAAGCCTTAACGAGATTCTCCCAGAGGCTGTGTTTTGGGAGAATTTCATTTTCTTTCCTCCATGTCTCTGGGATTTTTCAAGTATTTAGAATGAGTATGCATTGGTTTTAAAATTATAAGAAGTTATTGTTTCACTTGAGAGATTTAGATTTAATAACAATAAAAAAATCAGAACAATTGTAAATTTTTAAAAATATAAATACTACATAAGAGTATTCTTAGTTCATTTTCTTTCAAATCATAGCAGAATAACTATCACCTCTCAAATGTTACCTTTTATAATCTGATTATCTACCACTACCTCTTTATAACAAACCATTGTATTTTTAATGTGACTAAAGACTCACTGCTTTCCAATGGAAATTCCAGGAAACTCCATATTCCAGTTAACTTCAGTGTCATTTGCATTCTTCTTCCACTGCACTTCCTCTTTCTTAAGCCACACCCTGAACATTCCTCCCTTTTTTCCATTTGTATATAATTTGAGACGTATCCATTTCTCAGGTTTGGCGACAGTTCAGGACCAAGGGACAAGGTCACAGAGATTATAGACTGTTGAATGTGTGACAAGGCGGCTCATAAAGAATCTGGTCAGATGTCCTTCATTTGCCCTTAATTAACTACAGCTGCTTTTTATGTTGCAAGCTGATCTTTGATCTGCTTTCCCCTTCAGACCTCTGTGCACAAGGTAGTTAAAAACAAACTAGGAGGCCATTTTAAAGACCAAAAAAAAAAGGAAGAAAAAGAAAAAGAAAAGAAAATCCCTCTGGGGTAATCAAGTGACAGTTGAAGCAGCCATAAGCTGTTAGCTTTATTCATTAGAGAATTTTAAACATGTCAAGAAATAGAATAATGTTCCTGCTGTTAGATCAGCCTCAACAATGAAGATTACAACAGCTTTGGGACGCATGAGTGGGCAAACTTCTTGTGAAAACAAGTTTATTGAAGAGCATTTTACTGCAGTGGCACAGAATCTAGCTTACACAGTTTCATAGCAGGAATATTGGTTCAATATGCATTGAGAAAGTTGGCCCTCTAAGAATGGCAGATTTACAGTGCAACCTTGCTCTAACCCAAATGGCCCCTGCTATTAGGTTTAAAAAAACTTCCTGTGGTCTATACTGCTGGAATGGATGGCCTCTTTTACACCATATCGCTTTTGCTGAAGCATCTACTATGTAGTACATGATCCAACATAAATTTTACTTTGGTAATGACTGTATAAATCTTGAAATCTTTCACAAGTCAAGCTAACTGATATAATCTTCATTTGAATTAAAATTCCAATGCCAATATCACCAATTTTTAAAACATAGAGTGTTTCTTAGAGCAAATAATCTTGAACTAGAGCTTAAGAACTGTTTTGGAAAGGAGTCCATTCTAACCATATCTAAGTGGGTTTCCTGTTGTCATTTTTTCTTCTTTATTATAACCCATAGCATCATTATTTGGGGACCCTTAATAACGTGAGAGAACATTTGATTTGAAAAGGAAGAGCTGGGGCTTCCCTGGTGGTGCAGTGGTTGAGAGTCCGCCTGCCGATGCAGGAGACACGGGTTCATGCCCCGGTCCGTGAAGATCCCACATGCCGCGGAGCGGCTGGGCCCGTGAGCCATGGCCGCTGAGCCTGCGCGTCTGGAGCCTGTGCTCTGCCACGGGAGAGGCCACAGCAGTGAGAGGCCCGCGTACCACAAAAAAAAAAAGAAAGAAAGAAAGAAGGAAAAGGAAGATCGGGTACTTCCTAATCCTTCATTTTTCACTGTGCATGTTCAGTTTTTATAGTGGCTCTTCCTCCTCATAAGTTCCAGAGAAAAGTCAGCCTTATGCAACCTCTTGTAACCTATGAAATTTAAGAGAAAGGAACACCATCCTATATTTCAAATTTTTCTTATCCTTGAAAGTAACATTTTTGCTGAGGATAAAACTAGGAGGCCCTTTGAGTTGCTGATTCACTTCGAGTTCTCCCAAATGATATGTCAGCAGTCTGCCTATTTCTCTGTACCTATTGACTTGTGCATGGTCAAATTATGAGTCATGGTCAGAACTTCCCCTTGGCTAAAATGGCTTTTCCTCAATCGCATCACATGCCTCTCTTTTGGATCTTTTAACCACATCATGGGTCTTGCCCTTCAATATTCCTGTTAGAGGACGTTCTTTCAAAGGACAAGAATTCACTAATAGAAAAAGCAATGTACATGGAAAATACAGACACTTTGTCCTCAATTGCCTGAATGTCTATGCTGACTATTCTATATTTGCAGTTTGAAAAACTTTCTAAGAACAAAAAAGGGGGAGGTGGCACCTTATATATTTTCAAAGCAGAATGATTATACTCAGGTAAGATTAGAATTGACATCTATAGGATAGGGACCCTTATGTGTCTAGTTAGTCAAAGGAGAGGAACGGGAGAACTAGATTCAACTGTGGGGGGTGAAAGGGGTGGTGGCACATGTCCCTGTACTCAGTGCTGGCTGCAGGAAGATGACTCAGGGCTGCCAGATATTTCAGTTTTCAAATAACCTGGAAATCTGATTTTTTTAATATGAAAATTTCTGATTGCTAAATGTTGACAACCAGTTCATTTTAAAAAGAATGCTATGTGAACTGAACAAAACACATCTATAGACTATTTTCTGGAGGTAGTGCCTCAATCTTCTTTTCAATGCTTACTGCTTGGGCAAGCTATGACATGCTTGCAAAAACTAGATGGAAGATTTTGAGGTCCTTGTGGGTGACACTGAGTAATCGGAAATGTTCATAGAAACTGATAAAAGAAATACTGACAGCAACGTTAGGAATAACAAACGCTTGTACGGTGATGACTTACAGTGTGCTTTCATATTCTGTTTGAAGGAGTCCTAAGGACAAGTCTTTGGGACCAGTAGGACTATTATTTTATTCCTTTTTTACAGAGGAGGAAATTGAAGCTCAATGAGCGGTTCTTGATCATTTTAAGGATGCAGAATCTGTGGAGAAATTGTTGAAAGTCACAGACTACTCTTGCCATAAAATTGGACATTAAAATCAAAATTTAACATACAATTTCTGGGAGTTCGTGGACACCTTCCTCATTCCAAAGCCCAACTACAGGCTAAGAACCTTGGAATAAGTGATCTGTGAAACTTCATACAGAACTCAAACTGAGGTTTTCAAAGCCCTGTGTGTGTGTGTGTGTGTGTGTGTGTGTGTTTGTGTGTGTGTGTGTCTTTGTGTGTGTGTGTGTCTTTTTCTACTACCTGATTCTTCCCTCCTTAGAGAAGGGTATAGTTGAGACAGCAGCCACCAGAGTAGAGCCTTCCCAGGCTGAAAAATCATTTGCAGTCCCACCAGTGCCACCACCACTGGAATGTCTGGGCTCTGCGATGAGGCTGGGACTGGGGAGCATGACATCAGCAGTGCAGCTGGAACCCTCATCACTGGAGTCCCTGGAAAGCTTCTTAGGGTGGTCTAAGAAGTCTCAGAGTTACAAATAGTAGTAGCAACAGTAAAAGTAGCCACTATTTATCCCATGCTTTTAATATGCCAGGCATTGTGCTGAGTGCTAAAGTCAGTACAGTTTCTACCTCCATCACACAGAGAAGAAACTGCTAAACCAAGATTATCATCCTGACTCGATCTGACACCAATAACCACTCTGCTATACTGTTTTTCATTGTAGAGTGAGCATATGAGGGAGAGGAAGGTGCAGGGGAGGATCCTTTATTCTGTCATCATTCTTAATATATATGATAGCACAAAAATTCCTGAAAAGTTGTTTTTCCTTTTAAGACACAGTGATTTTTTTTCTTTCAGATAGCATGGGTTTAAAAAAAAAAAATACTGTGCATTTAAGAACGTAAAGGAAAAACTTTAATTGTACCTAGTCTGGTGGGACTTTTCATGTATATATATCCGGCATTGCTAAACCCTTGTGAAGCTGACAAAATCAGTGATAATCTATGTAATCTTCAGTGTCCCTTAAAGGCCAGTGATACCAAATTCATTTACAACCCAACTGAGTATCCAGTATTTCTAAACGTTTGGGGAAATAATACATTATGGATTTAATTTCTTCACTTTTCATGTATAGTGTTATATGAGTCATGTAAAATGGGATACTTGCCAAATTAAAATGAGCAGATGCCAAACATGAATAACTTACACAAGATACAGAATTAATCATATTTTTATGTGGAAAACTTCAGTACCCAAGAGTATATCCCCTTAAAAGAAGTGCATAACTTTTAATGAGTTCTATAAACCCCTTGATAAATGGATAATCTTGGAGTTTATGGAACTAAAATAATATTTGTTATGCACACAGTGTATAGAAGATTAATTTACTATGTGGATAATACTCAAAATAGAAACTTAAGCTTCAAGTGAACGTCTAAACTGGAGAATTTGAATTTTAAAAAATATTTTACTGTTATTTGTATGATGGGAAATGTAAATAAAGAGTCAAATATTTTGGTCATTCTATATTCTTGGGAGTAATTTCCACTTAAAAAGTTATTTAGGTTTAAAAACAAGATTTTATATTGGGAATCCAGTTTAAGTAAAGCAAACTCTTTGTTGTCAGTTGTTAAATACAATTCCCCATTAACTGGTACTCTAGGACTCAAAAATAAAATAAAAATGGATATTTTATGGTTTCTTAAAACCAGGTGAGATTCTAAAAGTATGTTTTCTATTTGGTTTGTCTTAGTATTATTGTATTAGTAATATTTTATAAAACTCTATTTATTTTAAATGCACAATTATGTATGATGCTTATGCTTATGAAATTAGTTTTCACAGTATATCTCATCCCCTAACCTTTCTAGATAATAGTCTACCATAATTCAAGTTATTTCAAAATACGTCATTGTATTGCCTTTATCCCATATTAGTTGAGATTACTAATCTTGTATAATTATACCACTACTTTGAAAGTTTGTCAGCCCTCACTTTTTACTTTTTATGTTTATTTAACTTCTGCTACTACTCCTTTGGATCATATAAAACATTGTCTCACTCTCAACTTTTTCTGGGGAAAAACTTGTGTGATGTGTCTTTAGCTTATTACAGATCCATTTCTAAAACTTGCAAATTAACCTGTTTCCTTCCTCATCATTCTTTCCTCTTCTCCCTCCTTCCTGCCCTAGTGGTCCATGCCTCCTAAGTTTTTCTTTGGATTTCTATCTCATGACCTAATGCCTTACGTTTTTTCTCTTTTTCCATGAGGCAATGTTTGCACACAGCTGCTCTGTAATATATAGCATATATTGGCTTGAGAATGGAAATTTCACTTCTGTAAAGTGGTTTGGGATACACTTTCGTGCAAGATGCTATGCCAAACTGAATTGTGGATTGTAACATGCAGCCAAAGTTACCTCTGTTGCCCCTCCAGGAAGCAGTGTTCAGTTTTAACAACCATGATACCCTATTGCAATGGCTTCCAGAGTTATTATGGAAGCCGTTGCAAGCAGGGATTGCCACCTTTCAAGCAGCGATTATGTCTTCCCTGTTTCTGCACACCTTTCCTGATACAATAAATACTTTATACATGACAAGTTTAGGTGAGCCGGGCCTTATCCATAAGTGAACATAACATCTTATGCAATATATGTATATTTAAAACCTGAGACATTTCATTTTCTTTCCAAATTTGCTCATCTCACAGGAATATAGAATAATCAAACCACAAACTAGAGCTCCTAGTAGAAAAGTGTTTTTTGAAATGAAGTGCAATTAATTAATCCCAGTACCATTGTCATTGGATGGTTAGCAGTGTGGGTAAGAGATCAGTTAGTTAGGATGAAAACTTAATTATTTAGTTAAGGAAGCAGCTAGAGTGTTGTTTAAGTATTCCAAACCCAGTCTTGTTTTCCAAAGTACAAAGAAAAAGATGTTACAGAGAGATTTTAAAACTCTGAAATTTTATTTTCTATAGCTTTCCATCCAGGGGTACACATGTGACCAAATCCCCACCAATCAGATGTCCACAACCTCCTTCCCACAGTGATTGGCCCAAGGATTCACATGTGACCAAAGTGAGATCTATCAAATCCCTCCCAGGATTTTTCTGTTGGAGCCCTCAGAGAAGAGTCCTGCTTGCCTCTTGCACCTGAAAGACGACAGGATGGGAATCAGGGGTTCTCAGAGGCAGTTTACGTCTCTGTGTTAGGAAACCTCTGTAGCAGGAGTGAATAAAGACAAGCAGAGACAAGCAGATGAGGGAAGGGGAGAGAAGGTCTTGGAGCCAAGCATCGCTGCCAATTCCATCATTTCAATTATGAGCCAACAAATTCCCTTTTTGTGTTTAAGCTGATTTGTGTTGAATTTTGAGTTAAACAACCAAAAGAGCCCTGACAAATGATTTTTGTTGGAATTGACTACCTGCATGAATAAGAAAGCATTGTTTCTCTCATACCAGCTCCTCCAGCTTTTCATTGGTAAGGTAAAACAGAAAACGTGGAATATGTGTTCATTCTGGAAAACACCATTTTAAAACACAAACAGCTCCTTGTAGGAATATCTTTCAAGCTGTGTGAAACAAATACTGAATAAATTAAACTCTGCAATGGAAAACACAGTATTGTTTCACTTTTTAGACAATGACATTTTAGACTCTTTGCTCATTTTAATAATTGTATTATGGTCCAACTTGAGCCATATCTTTCATATCAACTTTAAATCTCACGTTCTTAAATTCAGTTTCAATTACTAGTGCTCCAAAACCCATTCCAAGGCAAGAGAAAGCCATAGGTGCAGCTTGAGTGAACCCACTGTAATTTCACAGCCCTGGTCTCAGCGCACTTCATAACGTCACTCTTCTTCTTCTTGAGAGACAGGGGAATCCTCTCTCCTCCATGGTCGTAAGTTGAATTTAGTTCAGAAAAGGTGCCATTTATGAATTCATAATACAGCTAGCAACTGTGTGATGGTGCTAATTGATTTGCCATTTGTAACTGCTGTATCAAAGAGACCCAACCATACAGTGGCTTAAAGAAAAAAAGTTTATTTTTCTTTCATGTGACGGTACTTTTTAAAAAAAATTTTTTATATACATTTATTTATTTTTGCCTGCATTGGGTCTTTGTTGCTGAGCGTGGGCTTCCTCTAGTTGCGGGGAGCATGGTCTACTCTTCGTTGTGGTGCATGGGCTTCTCATTGTGGTGGCTTCTCTTGTTGTGGAGCATGGGCTCTAGGTGCGCGGGCTTTAGTAGTTGTGAAACGTGGGCTCAGTAGTTGTGGCTCGCGGGCTCTAGAGCGCAGGCTTAGTAGTTGTGGCACACGGGCTTTTTTGCTCCGCGGCATGTGGGATGCTCCCAGACCAGGGCTCGAACCCGTGTCCCCTGCACTGGCAGGCAGATTCTTAACCCCTGTGCCAGCAGGGAAGCCCACATGTGACAGTTCTGATGGTGATAGTTCAGTTCATCACGAAATCTCTGCTCCTCATAGTCACTCTGGGACATGGGTCCCTTCCAGTTGTTGCTCCACCATCCCCTAGGGCACTGTTTTGTCATCTGTAAGGCATAACTTGAGTTACTACCAAGCTGAAGTTCCAGTTAGTGGGAAGGGGAAAGTGGGTAGTAAAGAGGCATACTCATGGTCTTAAGCTGTATGCCACTCACATTCTGTGGGTGAGAACTTAGTCACATGGTCACACACAAGATATGCTGGGAAATGCCATCCTTCTGAGATATCATGGATCATGGATGAAAGACAAAATGGATTTTGATGGAGCTCTGGTATAGTTCCCAGAATTATAGTACCCTTTTCGTTTCTGCCATTGTTTCAAATGTCCCCTATATTACTTTAATGCATAGAAAAAAATGAAGACATTGATCCTTGGAGCATCAAAGTAGCACATGAAGAAATTTTATTTGTCTGTATTTTCAGACCTTGTAGGCACCCTGTAGATTTCCAGGGTAGACTGTCATAGTTTTAAAATTCATCCATCAAGAGAGTCTTATAGTGAGGATGCGTTTTAAGTTGCTTGACAAAAAGTTAGGGCTGCCTTCCCTAGGAAAGAGGATTAATTCATTTACAATGTTTCATTTATTACTATCTACCCTTGCTTCAGAATATAAATATGAATGTGTCCTTTTACTTTTTTTTCTTTTTTTTAATACATCTTTATTGGAGTATAGTTGCTTTACAATGGTGTGTTAGTTTCTGCTTTATAACAAAGTGAATCAGTTATACATATACATATGTTCCCATATCTCTTCCCTCTTGCATCTCCCTCCCTCCCACCCTCCCTATCCCACCTCTCCAGGCAGTCACAAAGCACCGAGCTGATCTCCCTGTGCTATGCGGCTGCTTCCCACTAGCTATCTACCTTACGTTTGGTAGTGTGTATATGCCCATGCCACTCTCTCACTTTGTCACAGCTTATCTTTCCCCCTCCCCATATGCTCAGGTCCATTCTCTAGTAGGTCTGTGTCTTTTTCCTGTCTTACCCCTAGGTTCTTCATGACATTTTTTTTTCTTAAATTCCATATATATGTGTTAGCATATGGTATTTGTCTTTCTCTTTCTGACTTACTTCACTCTGTATGACAGACTCTAGGTGTATTCACCTCATTACAAATAGTTCAATTTCGTTTCTTTTTATGGCTGAGTAATATTCCATTGTATATATGTGCCATATCTTCTTTATCCATTCATCTGATGATGGACACTTAGGTGGTTTCCATCTCTGGGCTATTGTAAATAGAGCTGCAATGAACATTTTGATACATGACTCTTTTTGAATTATGGTTTCCTCAGGGTATATGCCCAGTACTGGGATTGCTGGGTCATATGGTAGTTCTATTTGTAGTTTTTTAAGGAACCTCCATACTGTTCTCCATAGTGGCTGTACCAATTCACATTCCCACCAGCAGTGCAAGAGGGTTCCCTTTTCTCCACACCCTCTCCAGCATTTATTGTTTCTAGATTTTTTGATGATGGCCATTCTGACTGGTGTGAGATGATATCTCATTGTAGTTTTGATTTGCATTTCTCTAATGATTAATGATGTTGAGCATTCTTTCATGTGTTTGTTGGCAGTCTGTATATCTTCTTTGGAGAAATGTCTATTTAGGTCTTCTGCCCATTTTTGGATTGGGTTGTTTATTTTTTTGTTATTGAGCTGCATGAGCTGCCTGTAAATTTTAGAGATTAATCCTTTGTCAGTTGATTCATTTGCAAATATTTTCTCCCATTCTGAGGGTTGTCTTTTGGTCTTGTTTATGGTTTCCTTTGCTGTGCAAAAGCTTTGAAGTTTCATTAGGTCCCATTTGTTTATTTTTGTTTTTATCTCCATTACTCTAGGAGATGGGTCAAGAAGGATCTTGCTGTGATTTATGTCATAGAGTGTTCTGCCTATGTTTTCCTCTAAGAGTTTGATAGTTTCTGGCCTTACATTTAGGTCTTTAATCCATTTTGAGCTTATTTTTGTGTATGGTGTTAGGGAGTGATCTAATCTCATACTTTTACATGTACCTGTCCAATTTTCCCAGCACCACTTATTGAAGAGGCTGTCCTTTCTCCACTGTATATTCCTGCCACCTTTATCAAAGATAAGGTGACCATATGTGCATGGGTTTATCTCTGGGCTTTCTAATCCTGTTCCTTGATCTGTCTTTCTGTTTTTGTGCCAGTACCATACTCTTTTGATTACTGTAGCTTTGTAGTATAGTCTGAAGTCAGGGAGCCTGATTCCTCCAGCTCTGTTTTCCATTTTCAAGATTGTTTTGGCTATTTGGGGTCTTTTGTGTTTCCATACAAATTGTGAATTCTTTTGTTCTAGTTCTGTGAAAAATGCCAGTGGTAGTTTGATAGGGATTGCATTGAATCTGTAGATTGCTTTGGGTCGTAGAGTCATTTTCACAATGTTGATTCTTCCAATCCAAGAACATGGTATATCTCTCCATCTATTTGTATCATCTTTAATTTCTTTCATCAGTGTCTTATAATTTTCTGCATACAGGTCTTTTGTCTCCTTAGGTAGGTTTATTCCTAGATATTTTATTCTTTTTGTTGCAATGGTAAATGGGAGTGTTTTCTTGATTTCACTGTCAGATTTTTCATCATTAGTGTATAGGAATGCTAGAGATTTGTGTGCATTAATTTTGTATCCTGCTACCTTACGAAAGTCGTTGATTAGCTCTAGTAGTTTTCTGGTAGCCTCTTTAGGATTCTCTATGTATAGTATCATGTCATCTGCAAACAGTGACAGCTTTACTTCTTTTCTGATTTGAATTCCTTTTATTTCCTTTTCTTCTCTGATTGCTGTGGCTAAAACTTCCAAAACTATGTTGAAAAAGAGTGGTGAGAGAGAGCAACCTTGTCTTTTTCCTGATCTTAGTGGAAATGCTTTCAGTTTTTCACCATTGAGGATGATGTTGGCTGTGGGTTTGTCATATTTGGCCTTTATTATGTTGAGGAAAGTTCCCTCTATGCCTACTTTCTGCAAGGTTTTTATCATAAGTGGGTGCTGAATTTTGTTGAAAGCTTTCTCTGCATCTATTGAGATGATCATATGGTTTTTCTCCTTCAGTTGTGTATCATGTTGATTGATTTGCGTATATTGAAGAATCCTTGCATTCCTGGAGTAAACCCCACTTGGTCATGGTGTATGATCCTTTTAATGTGCTGTTGGATTCTGTTTGCTAGTATTTTGTTGAGGATTTTTGCATCTATGTTCATCAGTGATATTGGCCTGCAATTTTCTTTCTTTGTGACATCCTTGTCTGGTTTTGGTATCAGGGTGATGGTGGCCTTGTAGAATGAGTTTGGGAGTGTTCCTCCCTCTGCTATATTTTGGAAGAGTTTGAGAAAGATACCTGTTAGCTCTTCTCTAAATGTTTGATAGAATTCGCCTGGGAAGCCATCTGGTCCTGGGCTTTTGTTTGTTGGAAGATTTTTAATCACAGTTTCAATTTCAGTGCTTGTAATTGGTCTGTTCATATTTTCTATTTTTTTTCTGATTCAGTCTTCTCAGGTTGTGCATTTCTAAGAATTTGTCCATTTCTTCCAGGCTGTCCATTTTATTGGCATAGAGTTGCTTGTAGTAACTCTACAAGCTTCATCCTTTGTATTTCTGCAGTGTCATTTGTTACTTCTCCTTTTTCATTTCTAATTCTATTGATTTGAGTCTTCTCCCTTTTTTTCTTGATGAGTCTGGCTAATGGTTTATCTATTTTGTTTATCTTCTCAAAGAACCAGCTTTTAGTTTTATTGATCTTTGCTATCTCCTTCAATTCTTTTTCATTTATTTCTGATCTGATTTTTATGATTTCTTTCCTTCTGCTAACTTTGGGGTTTTTCTGTTCTTCTTTCTCTAATTGCTTTAGGTGCAAGGTTACGTTGTTTATTCGAGATGTTTCCTGTTTCTTAAGGTAGGATTGTATTGCTATAATTTTCCCTCTTAGAACTGCTTTTGCTGCATCCAATAGGTTTTGCGTCATCGTGTCTCCATTGTCATTTGTTTCTAGGTATTTTTTGATTTCCTCTTTGATTTCTTGAGTGATCACTTCGTTATTAAGTAGTGTATTGTTTAGCCTCCATGTGTTTGTATTTTTTACAGATCTTTTCCTGTTATTGATATCTAGTCTCATAGCGTTGCCGTCGGAAAAGATACTTGATATGATTTCAATATTCTTAAATTTACCAAGGCTTGATTTGTGACCCAAGATATGATGTATCCTGGAGAATGTTCCATGAACACTTGAGAAAAATGTGTATTCTGTTGTTTTTGGGTGGAATGTCCTATAAATATCAATTAAGTCCATCGTGTTTAATGTATCATTTAAAGCTTGTTTCCTTATTTATTTTCATATTGGATGATCTGTCCATTGGTGAAAGTGGGGTGTTCAAGTCCCCTACTATGAGTGTGTTACTGTTGATTTTCCCTTTTATGGCTGTTAGTATTTGACTTATGTATTGAGGTGCTCCTATGTTGGGTGCATAAATATTTACAATTGTTATATCTTCTTCTTGGATAGATCCCTTGATCATTATATAGTGTCCTTCTTTTTCTCTTCTAATAGTCTTTATTTTAAAGTCTATTTTGTCTGATATGAGAATTGCTACTCCAGCTTTCTTTTGGTTTCAGTTTGCATGGAATATCTTTTTCCATCCCCTCACTTTCAGTCTGTATGTGTCTCTAGGTCTGAAGTGGGTCTCTTGTAGACAGCATATATATGGGTCTTGTTTTTGTATCCATTCAGCCAGTCTGTGTCTTTTAGTGGGAGCATTTACTCCATTTACATTTAAGGTATTATCGATATATATGTTCCTATTCCCATTTTCTTAATTGCTTTGGGTTTGTTATTGTAGGTCTTTTCATTCTCTTGTGTTTCTTGCCTAGAGAAGTTCCTTTAGCATTTGTTGTAAAGCTGGTTTTGGTGGTGCTGAACTCTCTCAGCTTTTGCTTGTCTGTAAAGGTTTAATTTCTCCATCAAATCTGAATGAGATCCTTGCTGGGTAGAGTAATCTTGGTTGCAGGTTTTTCTCCTTCATCACTTTCAGTATGTCCTGCCACTCCCTTCTGGCTTGTAGAGTTTCTGCTGAGAGATCAGCTGTTAACCTTATGGGGATTCCCTTGTGTGTTATTTGTTGTTTTTCCCTTGCTGCTTTTAATATGCTTTCTTTGTATTTAGTTTTTGACAGTTTGATTAATATGTGTCTTGGCGTATTTCTCCTTGAATTTATCCTGTATGGGACTCTCTGTGCTTCCTGGACTTGATTAACGATTTCCTTTCCCATATTAGGGAAGTTTTCAACTATAATGTCTTCAAATATTTTCACAGTCCCTTTCTTTTTCTCTTCTTCTTCTGGGACCCCCTATAATTCGAATGTTGGTGCGTTTAATATTGTCTGAGAGGTCTCTGAGACTGTCCTCCGTTCTTTTCATTCTTTTTTCTTTATTCTGCTCTGCGGTAGTTATTTCCACTATTTTATCTTCCAGGTCACTTTTCCGTTCTTCTGCCTCACTTATTCTGCTATTGATCCCATCTAGAGTATTTTTCATTTCATTTATTGTGTTGTTCATTGTTGTTTGTTTCATCTTTAGTTCTTCTAGGTCCTTGTTAAATGTTTCTTGCCTTTTGTCTATTCTATTTCCAAGATTTTGGATCATCTTTACTATCATTATTCTGAATTCTTTTTCAGGTGGACTGCCTATTTTTTCTTCATTTGTTAGGACTGGTAGGTTTTTTTTTTTTTTTTGCAGTATGCGGGCCTCTCACTGTTGTGGCCTCTCCTGTTGCAGAGCACAGGCTCTGGACGTGCAGGCTCAGTGGCTATGGCTCACGGGCCCAGCTGCTCCACAGCATGTGGGATCCTCCCAGACCGGGGCACGAACCTGTGTCCCCTGCATCGGCAGGGGGACTAGTGGCTGTGTTGTGGTGTATGAGGCTAGATCTTGTCTCTCTAGTGGGCTCATCTGCTGTGTGTTTTTCTGTCTTCTCATTTTGCTTATCTTACCGTGTTTGGGGTCTCCTTTTTGCAGGCTGCAGGTTCGTAGTTCCCGTCGTTTTTGGTATCTGTCCGCAGTGGCCAGAGTTGGTTAAGTGGGTTGTGTAGGCTTCCCGGTGGAGGGGACTAGTGCCTGTGTTCTGGTGGATGAGGCTGGATCTTGTCTTTCTGGTGGGCAGGTCCACGTCTGGTGGTGTGTTTTGGGGTGTTTGTGGACTTATTATGATTTTAGGCAGCCTCTCTGCTAATGGGTGGGGTTTTGTTCCTGTGTTGCTTGTTGTTTGGCATAGGATGTCCAGCACTGTAGCTTGCTGGTCGTTGAGTGAAGCTGCATGCTGGTGTTGAGATGGAGATCTCTGGGAGATTTTCTCCGTTTGATATTATGTGGAGCTGGGAGGTCTCTTGTGGACCAGTGTCCTGAAGTTGGCTCTCCCACCTCAGAGGCACAGCACTGACTCCTGGCTGCAGCACCAAGAGCCTTTCATACACACGGCTCAGAATAAAAGGGAGAAAAAGCAGAAAGAAAGAATTAGTAGAAGTAGAAAGAAAGAAAGAAAGAAAGAAAGAAAGAGAAAGAAAGATGGAAAGAAAGACAGAAAGGAGGGAGGGTGGGAGGGAGGGAGGAAGGAAGGAAGCAGGGAAGGAAGGAAAAAAAGAAAGAAAGAAGGAAGATAAAGTAAAATAAAATAAAGTAAGATAAAATATAATAAAGTTGTTAAAATAAAAAATAATTATTAAGAAAAAAATCAAAAAACAAAAACAAAAACGGACGGATAGAACCCTAGGACAAATGGTGGAAGCAAAGCTATACAGACAAAATCTCACACAGAAGCATACCCATAAACACTCATAAAAAGAGGAAAAGGGGGAAAAAATCATAAATCCTGCTCTCAAAGTCCACCTCTTCAATTTTGGATGATTTGTTGTCTAAAGGAGGGAAGGAAGGAAGGAAAGAAGGAAAAAGAAAGGAAGAAAGGAAGAAAGGAAGAAAGAAAGAAAGAAGATAAGTAAAATAAAATAAAGTTATTAAAATAAAAAATAATTATTAAGAAAAAGAAAAAAATTTTTAAAAACCAAAAAAAACCAGACGGATAGAACCCTAGGACAGATGGTGGAAGCAAAGCTATACAGACAAAATCTCATACAGAAGCATACACATACACACTCACAAAAAGAGGAAAAGGGGAAGAAAATCATAAATCTTGCTCTCAAAGTCCACCTCCTCGATTTGGGATGATTCGTTGCCTATTCATATATTCCACAGATGCAGGGTACCTCAAGTTGATTGTGGAGCTTTAATCCACTGCTTCTGAGGCTGCTGGGAGAGATTTCCCTTTTTCTTCTCTGTTCTCACAGCTCCCAGGGGCTCAGCTTTGGATTTGGCCCCGCCTCTGTGTGTAGGTCGCTGGAGGGCATCTGTTCTTCGAGCAGACAGGACGGGGTTAAAGGAGCAGCTGACTCAGTGGCTCTGGCTCACTCAGGCCGGGGGG
>NW_006792683.1:2457508-2467454 GCF_000442215.2 Lipotes vexillifer
GGCGGAGCCCCGTGTGATGTTGCACTAGCCTGAGGCATGCCATGTGTTCTCCCGGGGAAGTTGTCCCTGGATGCCGGGACCCTGGCAGTAGCGGGCTGCACAGGCTCCCCAGAAGGGAGGTGTGGAGAGTGACCTGTGCTCTCACACAGGCTTCTTGGTGGCAGCAGCAGCAGCCTTAGCGTCTCATGCCCGTCTCTGGGGTCCGCGCTTTTAGCCGCAGCTCGCGCCCGTCTCTGGAGCTCCTTTAAGCAGCGCTCTTAATCCCCTCCAGGTACATGGGGAGTTTCTTGCCTTTTGGGAGGTCTGAGGTCTTCTGCCAGCGTTCGGTAGGTGTTCTGTAGGAGTTGTTCCACGTGTATTTCTGGTGTATCTGTGCGGAGGAAGGTGATCTCCACGTCTTACTCTTCCACCATCTTCCTCTCGTCCCCGTCCTTTTACTCTTGAGGACTTAATACTGTAGATTCAAAATCTCTTAAAGTGGGCTTCCCTGGTGGCACAGTGGTTGAGAGTATGCCTGCCAATGCAGGAGACGCGGGCTTGTGCCCCAGTCTGGGAAGATCCCACGTGCCATGGAGCGGCTGGGCCTGCGAGCCATGGCCACTGAGCCTGCGTGTCCGTAGCCTGTGCTCCGCAACAGGAGAGGCCACAATGGTGAGCGGCCCCAGTACTGCCAAAAAAAAAAAATCTCTTAAAGTAGTTTTGTTTGGGTTCTTGACCCATCTTTAGAGGCCTATGTTTATTTGTATAATTATTTTAGTTGATGTTTCAAATTTTCTACATTTCTATATGATGTACATTGGCTATTAAGTATATTAACTGCTTAAGGTGTACACATTCTGGTCATTATAAGGATCTTAGTTAAATATTTGTCAAACCATAAACTCAAAGAAACCTTGAAGATCAAAACAAAACAAAGAGAATATCTGCTGAATCTAGTTCAGGGAATGGTGAATGTCCATCAGTGTGTTTGTTCTTCACATACCTGGTATTACTCAATAATAGGGTCAACATTTTGTTCATTCAACACTTTCATTCAGTATATAGATGATGTACCATACCTTGTGCTAAATACTGGAGATAAAGAGAAAAAAAGCAAGACAAGCTTTAGTTACTATGTATTAATAAAAATGGAACTTAGTAGTCATCTCAGTGTTACCTCCACCTCTTAGCTTTACAGCTCTCTCTAGTATCTTGTCTCCAACAGGACCAGCAAGCCTCTGCTCTTACCACCATGTCCTCATCCCCATTTGTCCTCCCTTCCCTCCTTCCTAGCTTCCATAGTCAACCATGATAATCACTTTCTGGCACACATTCTTTTCGTTGCCCTCTGTCACTTCCTCATATTCATTTGGCAGAACCTCATCCTGGTTAAATATTATCCTGCCTACTCTGCCTGCACGCACACAGCTGAATGTGGCTACAGAAAATGACGCTATATTCATGACTGCTGGCCTCAAGTGGACCCTCAGTGCTACCTACTAATCATACTGCGTTTCCCTGATCCATTGCCTCCCTCACTCCTAGAGACAGCTGCTCATACCTTCTCTCTGCTCTCTCTAACACCCTCTTCCTCATCATCACTCTCAATTGATGACCTTGCTTTCTGAGGAAATGGAAAACGGAAGCAAGCAGAAGAGAACCAACATCTAGAAATATGCTGGAATAACTAGGTGCACAGTAGGCACTCAAAAAAATTTGGTGAATGAAAACCCTTCTGGACATGTACTTGTCCAACACCTAGAAAACTGAGATTAAGTACCTTTAATGTTATACAGTAGCAAAGACACATACCACAGTGCTCGTTGGGATGGAAGCCATGGAGACAAATATTGTTTCTAGTGAGTTAGTAATTTAAGAATATTAAATTAAAAACTGAAATCAAACATTGATTATTATTTAGATAATGTTTCCATGAGTAGTAATATATTCAGTGCTATTACAGCTAAATATTTGTGTTATGAAATCTACCTGCCATTGTGTTTGTGTAATGTCTCACACTTTAGTATCCAAATATTGTTTTTCAGCTGATACTTATTTTACTTGAAGTGCAGTTTCATTTTTGCGAGGTTTTCATGTGGAAATAAAGATTAGCTTAATCCATACTTAGTAGTAATTCTTTGTGATTAAACTGTATGGCTGAAAATGAATCAGCTTTCTTCTTTTTTTTCCCCATAAGCCAGACCTTGGTAAAGCATATGGTGTATTGGGATTTACCTAGAATACTTGACTCAGTAAGCGGGATTTCCTGGGAGCATGGTACGGAGGCTGGTGTGGAATAACAGTTCAAAAATAAGAATTTGTGTAACTATGGCTCTAGGTCATGGCAAATAAAAAACTAAGAGCTATCACCTAAAGGCAAGTAGTAAAGCAGTGTGATTAAGTGCAGAAAACTTGGCTGTATATTAATTAAGGCAATGGTGGCAAATATTTTAAAAGTTCTAAATTTTTAACTTTTTCAAGATGAACAATATGATTACAAGAAGTAGTACTATTTGGAATAGGGAGAAAAACATTATAATTCCATCCTTCTTTTTCTCTGATGGTAATTGGTACTAGTGACTTTATTTTCTAAGGAAGAACTGGCTACTTGTGACCTAAAAACCTGAATTCTTCATTTAGCAAGATGCTGTGTTATTTGCCCAAGGCCTTCGTCCTGTTTCTGGACTTCTGTCTGGTGACTAAAGCGAAGCTGGCTTCGTAGCCACATTTCCTCTCCTCCCTTTTAAGATGCTCACGCTGTTGGAGGAGGGCAGGGGCAAGAAGCTGTTTTCCTGAGAAGAGGAAGACCGTTGCACTCATTACCAAATCTCTATGTGGTCTAGAGAATAGAAGCATCTGCACAACAGCATAGCAAATCATAGGTGTGGTCGGTAGGTTGGTGGGTTGGTTGGTTTTCTTGGGTATCAGTTCCTAAGGATCTCTTTAAAATTCTGGGGTAGGATCATAATTCTTTTTTTTTTTTTTTTTTTTTTTTGGTACGCGGGCCTCTCACTGCTGTGGCCTCTCCCGTTGCAGAGCACAGGTTCCGGACGTGCAGGCTCAGCAGCCATGGCTCACGGGCCCAGCCGCTCCGCGGCATGTGGGATCTTCCCAGACCGGGGCACGAACCCGTGTCCCCTGCATCGGCAGGCGTACTCTCAACCACTGCACCACCAGGGAAGCCCAGGATCATAATTCTTATTGTTAAATTGTCGTGAACAGAGAATATAAGCTAAAGATTAACTTACAGCACCTTTGGAAATTTGCGACAAGCAGAGTTAAAGAACTACTGGAAATTTAAAACTCTCCATGTACTATACTTTTAAAATTATTTGAACCTAATAGGATAGGCAACAGAATTTGTGGTTAGATTTGGGCAGCGTTGTGCTGGTAAATATTTAATTTGGCTGTCTAGAAAACAAACAAAATCTCTGATTTGTAGCCTTTGCCATTTTCCTTAGTGTAAATACTCCCAGCATGGCCAATTTCAAGCTACGAACATGATGCCACTGAATGCATCGTTGGGGAGAGAAGCATGGTGTCTGGCCTGTGAGAGCCAGCTTCTGTGTAGGACTGGAGGGGTGGGCAGGGAGGGACTGAGTTCTGTTCCTGAGTCTTGAGACAAATAGAGGGATCCTTCTTTCCAGGCAATTCAATAAAAGAAGAAAGGAAGACCAATCCTGTAAAAAGTTATCAAACTTTTGAAGAGACTGGAATTTAATTATTCCAACCACTAAAAAGAAAATTATGTGATGTGCTAGAAGTGCTAATTATTGCCACAGTGGAGATCAAATTACAATACATAAATGTATTAAATCATTCATATTGACACCTTAAGTTTACATAATGTTATATGTCAAATATATTTCTTTTTTTTTTTTAACATCTTTATTGGGGTATAATTGCTTTACAATGGTGTGTTAGTTTCTGCTTTATAACAGAGTGAATCAGTTATACATATACATATGTTCCCATATCTCTTCCCTCTTTGTCTCCCTCCCTCCCACCCTCCCTATCCCACCCCTCCAGACAGCCACAAAGAACCGAGCCGGTTTCCCTGTGCCATGCGGCTGCTTCCCACTGGCTATCTACCTTACGTTTGTTAGTATATATATGTCCATGTCTCTCTCTCGCCCTAACACACCTCACCCTTCCCCCTCCCCATATCCTCAAGTCTGTTCTCCAGTAGGTCTCTGTCTTTATTCCTGTTTTACCCCTAGGTTCTTCATAACATTTTTTTTTCCTTAATTCCATATATATGTGTTAGCATACGGTATTTGTCCTTCTCTTTCTGACTTACTTCACTCTGTATGACAGACTCTAGATCTATCCACCTCATTACAAATAGCTCAATTTCGTTTCTTTTTATGGCTGAGTAATATTCCATTGTATATATGTGCCACATCTTCTTTATCCATTCATCCGACGATGGGCACTTAGGTTGTTTCCATCTCCGGGCTATTGTAAATAGAGCTGCAATGAACATTTTGGTACATGACTCTTTCTGAATTCTGGTTTCCTCAGGGTATATACCTAGTAGTGGGATTGCTGGGTCATATGGTAGTTCTATTTGTAGTTTTTTAAGGAACCTCCATACTGTTCTCCATAGTGGCTGAACCAATTCACATTCCCACCAGCAGTGCAAGAGTGTTCCCTTTTCTCCACACCCTCTCCAGCATTTATTGTTTCTAGATTTTTTGATGATGGCCATTCTGACTGGTGTGAGATGATATCTCATTGTAGTTTTGATTTGCATTTCTCTAATGATTAATGATGTTGAGCATTCTTTCATGTGTTTGTTGGCAGTCTGTATATCTTCTTTGGAGAAATGTCTATTTAGGTCTTCTGCCCATTTTTGGATTGGGTTGTTTATTTTTTTGTTATTGAGCTGCATGAGCTGCCTGTAAATTTTAGAGATTAATTCTTTGTCAGTTGATTCATTTGTAAATATTTTCTCCCATTCTGAGGGTTGTCTATTGGTCTTGTTTATGGTTTCCTTTGCTGTGCAAAAGCTTTGAAGTTTCATTAGGTCCCATTTGTTTATTTTTGTTTTTATCTCCATTACTCTAGGAGATGGGTCAAGAAGGATCTTGCTGTGATTTATGTCATAGAGTGTCCTGCCTATGTTTTCCTCTTAGAGTTTGATAGTTTCTGGCCTTACATTTAGGTCTTTAATCCATTTTGAGCTTATTTTTGTGTATGGTGTTAGGGAGTGATCTAATCTCATACTTCTACATGTACCTGTCCAGTTTTCCCAGTACCACTTATTGAAGAGGCTGTCCTTTGTCCACTGTACGTTCCTGCCACCTTTATCAAAGATAAGGTGTCCGTATGTGCGTGGGTTTATCTCTGGGCTTTCTATCCTATTCCATTGATCTATCTTTCTGTTTTTGTGCCAGTACCATACTGTCTTGATTACTGTAGCTTTGTAGTATAGTCTGAAGTCAGGCAGCCTGATTCCTCCAGCTCCATTTTTTGTTCTCAAGATTGCTTTGGCTATTCGGGGTCTTTTGTGTTTCCATACAAATTGTGAAATTTTTTGTTCTAGTTCTGTGAAAAATGCCAGTGGTAGTTTGATAGGGATTGCATTGAATCTATAGATTGCTTTGGGAAGTAGAGTCATTTTCACAATGTTGATTCTTCCAATCCAAGAACATGGTATATCTCTCCATCTGTTTGTATCATCTTTAATTTCTTTCATCAGTGTCTTATAATTTTCTGCATACAGGTCTTTTGTCTCCTTAGGTAGGTTTATTCCTAGATATTTTATTCTTTTTGTTGCAATGGTAAATGGGAGTGTTTTCTTGATTTCACTTTCAGATTTTTCATCGTTAGTATATAGGAATGCCAGAGATTTCTGTGCATTAATTTTGTATCCTGCTACTTTACCAAATTCATTGATTAGCTCTAGTAGTTTTCTGGTAGCATCTTTAGGATTCTCTATGTATAGTATCATGTCATCTGCAAACAGTGACAGCTTTACTTCTTCTTTTCTGATTTGGATTCCTTTTATTTCCTTTTCTTCTCTGATTGCTGTGGCTAAAACTTCCAAAACTATGTTGAATAAGAGTGGTGAGAGTGGGCAACCTTGTCTTGTTCCTGACCTTAGTGGAAATGCTTTCAGTTTTTCGCCATTGAGGATGATGTTGGCTGTGGGCTTGTCATATACGGCCTTTATTATATTGAGGAAAGTTCCCTCTACACCTACTTTCTGCAGGGTTTTTATCATAAATGGGTGTTGAATTTTGTTAAAAGCTTTCTCTGCATCTATTGAGATGATCATATGGTTTTTAATCCTTTAAGTTGTTAATATGGTTTATCACATTGCTTGATTCGCATATATTGAAGAATCCTTGCATTCCTGGGATAAACCCCACTTGATCGTGGTTTGTGATCCTTTTAACGTGATGTTGGGTTCTATTTGCTAGTATTTTGTTGAGGATTTTCGCATCTATGTTCATCAGTGATATTGGCCTGTAGTTTTCTTTCTTTGTGACATCTTTATCTGGTTTTGGTATCAGGGTGATGGTGGCCTCGTAGAATGAGTTTGGGAGTGTTCCTCCCTCTGCTATATTTTGGAAGAGTTTGAGAAGGATACCTGTTAGCTCTTCTCTAAATGTTTGATAGAATTCGCCTGGGAAGCCATCTGGTTCTGGGCTTTTGTTTGTTGGAAGATTTTTAATCACAGTTTCAATTTCAGTGTTTGTGATTGGTCTGTTCATATTTTCTATTTCTTCCTGATTCAGTCTTGGTAGTTTGTGCATTTCTAAGAATTTGTCCATTTCTTCTAGATTGTCCATTTTATTGGCATAGAGTTGCTTGTAGTAATCCCTCATGATTCTTTGTATTTCTGCAGTGTCAGTTGTTACTTCTCCTTTTTCATTTCTAATTCTATTGATTTGAGTCTTCTCCCTTTTTTTCTTGATGAGTCTGGCTAATGGTTTATCTATTTTGTTTATCTTCTCAAAGAACCAGCTTTTAGTTTTATTGATCTTTGCTATTGTTTCCTTCATTTCTTTTTCATTTATTTCTGATCTGATTTTTATGATTTCTTTCCTTCTGCTAACTCTGGGGTTTTTTTGTTCTTCTTTCTCTAATTGGTTGAGGTGCAAGTTTAGGTTGTTTATTCGAGATGTGTTTCCTGCTTCTTAAGGTGGGCTTGTATTGCTATGAACTTCCCTCTTAGAACTGCTTTTGCCATCCCATAGGTTTTGGGTCGTTGTATCTCCATTGTCATTTGTTTCTAGGTATTTTTTAATTTCCTCTTTGATTTCTTCAGTGATCACTTCGTTATTAAGTAGTGTATTGTTTAGCCTCCATGTGTTTGTATTTTTTACTGCTCTTTTCCTATAATTGATATCTAATCTCATGGCGTTGTGGTCGGAAAAGATACTTGATATAATTTCAATTTTCTTAAATTTACCAAGGCTTGATTTGTGACCCAAGATATGATCTATCCTGGAGAATGTTCCATGAGCACTTGAGAAAAATGTGTATTCTGTTGTTTTTGGATGGAGTGTCCTATAAATATCAATTAAGTCCATCCTGTTTAATGTATCATTTAAAGCTTGTGTTTCCTTATTTATTTTCATTTTGGATGATCTGTCCATTGGTGAAAGTGGGGTGTTGAAGTCCCCTACTATGAATGTGTTACTGTCGATTTCCCCTTTTATGGCTGCTAGTTTTTGCCTTATGTATTGAGGTGCTCCTATGTTGGGTGCATAAATATTTACAATTGTTATATCTTCTTCTTGGATCGATCCCTTAATCATTATGTAGTGTCCTTCTTTGTCTCTTCTGATAGTCCTTATTTTAAAGTCTATTTTGTCTGATATGAGAATTGCTACTCCAGCTTTCTTTTGGTTTCCATTTGCATGGAATATCTTTTTCCATCCCCTTACTTTCAGTCTGTATGTGTCTCTAGGTCTGAAGTGGGTCTCTTGTAGACAGCATATATATGGGTCTTGTTTTTGTATCCATTCAGCCAATCTGTGTCTTTTGGTGGGAGCATTTAGTCCATTTACATTTAAGGTAATTATCGATATGTATGTTCCTATTCCCATTTTCTAAATTGTTTTGGGTTCGTTATTATAGGACTTTTCCTTCTCTTGTGTTTTTGTCTAGAGAAGTTCCTTTAGCATTTGTTGTAAAGCTGGTTTGGTGGTGCTGAACTCTCTCAGCTTTTGCTTGTCTGTAAAGGTTTTAATTTCTCCATCAAATCTGAATGAGATCCTTGCTGGGTAGAGTAATCTTGGTTGCAGGTTTTTCTCCTTCATCACTTTCAGTATGTCCTGCCACTCCCTTCTGGCTTGTAGAGTTTCTGCTGAGAGATCAGCTGTTAACCTTATGGGGATTCCCTTGTGTGTTATTTGTTGTTTTTCCCTTGCTGCTTTTAATATGCTTTCTTTGTATTTAGTTTTTGACAGTTTGATTAATATGTGTCTTGGCGTATTTCTCCTTGAATTTATCCTGTATGGGACTCTCTGTGCTTCCTGGACTTGATTAACGATTTCCTTTCCCATATTAGGGAAGTTTTCAACTATAATCTCTTCAAATATTTTCTCAGTCCCTTTCTTTTTCTCTTCTTCTTCTGGAACCCCTATAATTCGAATGTTGGTGCGTTTAATGTTGTCCCAGAGGTCTCTGAGACTGTCCTCAGTTCTTTTCATTCTTTTTTCTTTATTCTGCTCTGCAGTAGTTATTTCCACTATTTTATCTTCCAGGTCACTTATCCGTTCTTCTGCCTCATTTATTCTGCTATTGATCCCATCTAGAGTATTTTTCATTTCATTTATTGTGTTGTTCATCATTGTCTGTTTCATCTTTATTTCTTCTAGGTCCTTGTTAACTGCTTCTTGCATTTTGTCCATTCTATTTCCAAGATTTTGGATCATCTTTACTATCATTATTCTGAACTCTTTTTCAGGTAGACTGCCTATTTCCTCTTCATAAGAAAGAAAGGAGGGAAGGAAGGAAGGAGGGAAGGAAGAAAGAAAGAAAGAAGAAAAGAAAGGAAGAAGGCAAGAAGGTAAGAAAGGAGAGAGGGAGGGAGGGAGGAGGGAAGGAAGGAAGGAATGAGGGAAGGAAGGAAAAAATAAAGAAAGAAGATACAGTAAAATAAAATAAAGTATAATAAAGTTATTGAATTAAAAAAATTATTATTTAGAGAAAAAAAAAAGGGACGGATAGAACCTTAGGACAAATGGTGGAAGCAAAGTTATAGAGACAAAATCTTACATAGAAGCATACACATATACCCTCACAAAAAGAGGTAAAGGGGAAAAAAATCATAAAACTTGCTCTCCAAGTCCACCTCCTCAATTTGGGATGATTCGTTGTCTAAAAGAGGGAAGGAAGGAAGGAAGGAAAGATAGAAAGAAGGTAAAGTATAATAGAGTTCTTTAAATTAAAATTAATTAAGAAAAAAATTTAAAAAACAACAACAACAACAAAAACAATGGACGGATAAAACGCTAGGACAAATGGTGGAAGCAAACCTATACAGACAAGATCTCACACAGAAGCATACACAAACACATTCACAAAAAGAGGAAAAGGGGAAAAAATCATAGATCTTGCTCTAGAAGTCCGCCTCCTCAATTTGGGATGATTCGCTGTCTATTCATGTATTCCACAGAGGCAGGGTACATCAAATTGATTGTGTAGCTTTAATCCGCTGTTTCTGAGGCTGCTGGGAGAGATTTCCCTTTTTCTTCTTTGTTCTCACAGCTCACAGGGGCTCAGCTTTCGATTTGGCCCTGCCTCTGCGTGTAGGTCGCTGGAGGGCGTCTGTTTTTTGCTCAGACAGGACGGGGTTAAAGGAGCCGCTGACTCGGGGGCTCTGGCGCACTCAGGCCGGGGGCAGGGAGGGGCACGGAGTGCGGGGCGGGCCTGCGGCGGCAGAAGTCAGCGTGACGTTGCAGCAGCCTGAGGCCCGACGTGTGTTCTCCCTGAGAAGTTGTCCCTG
>NW_006792683.1:2467863-2533206 GCF_000442215.2 Lipotes vexillifer
ACAAGCCTCTCGGGCTGGTGAGCGCCGGTCGGCACCGATCCTCTGCGCGGGAATCTCTCCGCTTTGCCCTCCGCGCCCCTGTTGCTGTGCTGTCCTCCGCGGCTCCGAAGCTCCCCGCTCCGCCTCCCGCAGTCTCTGCCCGCGAAGGGGCTTCCTAGTGTGTGGAGACCTTTCCTCCTTCACAGCTCCCTCCCACTGGTGCAGGTGCCGTCCCTATTCTATTGTCTCTGTTTTTAATTAATTTTTTCTTTTGCCCTACCCAGGTACGTGGGGAGTTTCTTGCCTTTTGGGAGGTCTGAGGTCTTCTGCCAGCGTTCAGTACGTGTTCTATAGGAGTTGTTCCACGTGTAGATGTATTTCTGGTGTATTTGTGGTGAGGAAGGTGATCTCCGCGTCTTACTCCTCCGCCATCTTTCCACCGCCCCCCCAAATATATTTCAATTAAAAAAAAAAAAAGAAATCCTGAGGCAGAGCAAATGTCTTTTCCTTTCTGGTTGATAGACAAGTCCCCAGAATTGGGCAAGTCTTCTGTTGAATTGGAAAGAGAGGTCCTGGTACTTGGCAGACATACCATAGATTCCTAATCCCTTCTTCAGCTGCCCTTCTGCATTTTGATAAACCTCCAATGATGAAATGCTGGTCAGCTTGAACATTTTTTTCACTCAAGATAAACAAAATGCAATGCAAACTTTTTGTGAATGTATATCTATTATACACACATATAATCTGTAAAAAGTGATGTCTCTTTCTCTCTCTTCACATTTCCTTCTCTTTAAAGCATTTTATATATTTCTAAAGGTATTTTACCATTTGCCAACCTAATCCACAGCTTGTTTTTCCCCTGGTGTTTCTCATTGCATTACTGATTGTGTTAAGGCCCATATATAGCAGTTAACTTTCCGTAAAAGACCAACATATCTGAAAATCAGACCACTTACCTAAGTGCACTTGGAGCTTACTTGGGGTCTAATATAAAGTTTAATAACAAAAAAGGAAAAGGATAACTTCCATTGAATTAAAATAGCAAACAATTTTAAAATACATTACATTGGGACTTACGTGGCAGTCCAGTGGTTAAGATTCTGTGCTCCCAATGCAGGGGGCATGGGTTCGATCCCTGGTCGGGGAGCTAAGATCCTGCATGCCACATGGCACGGCCAAAAAGAAAATTGTGTGTGTGTGTGTGTGTGTGTGTGTGTGTGTGTATTACACTGAGCTGAAATTGAGTTTAAAAAATATATACAAACTTTGCTTACAAGTGAGATTTTCATTAGTTTAATAATTTTCAAACTTTCTGTTTCTGCATTCAAAGTGTGATTTTAAAAACTCACTTATTTTAAAACTCTGCCTAAACTTTTCTTCCTCCCTTGTACATGCTCCATCTACCATGATTTCTAGACCATAATGTATGCATATGTTTATAACTGAAATGTATTTTCCTAAATTCTTAAATCAATGAGATAATAAACTCTATGAGAGCAAGAAGTGTGCACCAGGAAAATTACTGCACTCCCTTTAGATTCATGCTAGCGGCCATGGCTTAGGGTTAGTTTCTTTAGAAAAATACATGCTAACAGTAAACTTCCATGAAAATATTTGCTTCAGAATTTTCAAGGAAGGCTGTGGCTTGCCCAAAAGCGTAACATTTAACAACATCTTTCAAGCCTGCCAAATCACATTGCCTATTTAGCCAACTCAGTGTGCATAATATTAATTTACTGTGCCACAAAGGTAGTGCACTTTAACTATTATTAGGGGAAAGTATAATATATTTGATTTCCCTTTATGAGTCTCACATTGCTTGTAATTCAGTAGGGCTACCACATTTTCTGGGCAGGCTATCAAATAGGATGTTGTAATGATTTGCTTGACTAGTAGAGTAGATGAAAAAATATCAGTTCTGTCTGTAGCTGTTCTATTTTTGAATTTCAGATTTACACAGTTTGAAACCATTTATTCCTTCTGTGGTTCTCTTTAAAAAAATAAAAAGATTCTTTTATATTGTAAAGAGTTATAGTTTTAAAGAGTTAAACATGTCACACGAAATCAGTTAAGGTAATACGATAGTGTGAATTTCAGAGAACAAATGAGAAGTCTTAGGTTTAATTTGAAAACGCCAAGGAAGGGGTTGTAGTACAATGCAAAAATTTTTGGTTTGATAAAAGGAAAACATAGGTCTTACTTGTAATGATATCTTGGGGATGCTTGAATGCCTCAATTCTCTGTCTGCACTGCTATTCCTTTGTGTCTTCACGGAGATGTTGAGATGTTCTCTGATTCATAAAATGTTACTTAATGAAATTATCTTTGGAATAATCCATTCTTTCTACAAACGAACTCATAATATTTCAGTAGACTTACTCCCTATATTAGACATTATCATGGATTCCTTGAATGACTGGGTGAATTCTCTTTGTGTACACTAAATTCTTAAAACTTCATCTTATATGTACCAGTGTAAAGGAATCCCATTATTGTGTCAGGTTCATCATTTTATATCATTCCATTTCTTTTTTCAACAAATATTTATTGAGCAACTATTAGGTGTCAGGAATATTCTGGGTACTTAGTGCATATCAGTGGACAATACAGACAAAGATCTCTGCCCTGGTGAAGCTTATATTCTTCTGGGAGAGACAGGAAACAATAAACATAAAAAAGAAGGAAATAATGTAGTATGTTAGAAGTTGATAAGTACCATGGAAAAAGGAAAAAGCAGAGTAGCATGAGGATTTTTTTTGGTGCTGGGGTGGGGAGGACCGGACCTCTGTGTTAGACTGGTCAGATTACTTGTTGACCATGTGAAGGAAGTTGGCCAAGTAGAATCTGGGGCAGGGGCATTCCAGGCAGAGGAAGGCCAAAAGCTGAGATAGTCCTTACATGTTTGGGAGACAGCAGAGGCCACTGTGGCCAGAGTAGAATCAGTGAGGGGGAGAATAGTAAGAGAGTTAGTTGGTGAGAGAAGTAATGCAGGCCCGAATTATATATGGCTTTTCTCTGAGTGAGATGGGGAGTCATTGCTGACCAGAGGAATGACATGAAATGACTTACATCTTAAAAAGGATCACTTGAGCTATTGGGTGAGAATAGATGGAAGGAGTCAAAGGTGGATGAAGGGAGACATGTTAATGAGGTGCTGCAGTTAATCAGCTGAGAAACGGTGACCACGACTTAACCAGAAAGGGGGCGAGGGCACAGGCAGTAAAGGAAGTGAAAGATGGTAGAAGTCTGGTTATATTTTGAAGTAGAGCCAATAGATTGGAAGAGGATTTTGAGAGAAAGAGGAGTCCAGGTTGACTCTAAGGTTGAACAGGTTGGCTTTTGTTTTGTTTTGTTTATTTTGTTTTGTTTTGTTTTTTGAGTAGGGGTGTTGGTGAAGACACTCAGGAGTCTCGTTTTAAACATGTGAATTTTTTTTTGCATTACACGGGCCTCTCACTGTTGTGGCCTCTCCCGTTGCGGAACACAGGCTCCGGACGCACAGGCTCAGCGGCCACGGCTCACGGACCCAGCCGCTCCGCGGCATGTGGGATCTTCCCGGACCGGGGTACGAACCCGTGTCCCCGGCATCGGCAGGCAGACTGTCAACCACTGCACCACCAGGGAAGCCCCTAAACATGTGAATTTTGAGATGGCTGTTAGATATCCAAACAGAGATGTCAAATAGGCAATCAGATATTTGTCTAGACTTTGAAAGGGAAGTCTGGACTGGAAATGTAAATTGGCAAGTTGTTAGTATACAGATGGTAATTAAAACCATGGGTTGGAATGAGATCACCAAGGGAGTGAGTGTAGATAGAGACCTTCCTGAGTGAATTTCATGTATTTAGCGTTAATTACTCAGTGGGCCAATAAAGTTAAATACTCCCTCTTCTCTAAGAACTCATGGTTTGTATTTGACTACACATTTTCACAAGTGCAGGAGATGCCATTCACGTAGACTACAGTGTCTGGAGATGAATATTGCAATGGCCAGTATGGGGATGGGGGAGTGGTGTGGAGAGACAGTTATATATTTCTGTATATTACTGGCCATAGTAAGGTGTGATAAATGCTATTCTTAATATATGTAATGGAATTGTAATATAATATTGGTAATGTAAAATGTAATATAACTGGTATATGTCATGGAATTATAGAGAAAGGAAATGTTAATTGACTTGGTGATAAGAAGTCAGAGTAAATTTAGAAGACTCTGTTCTCAAGTAATTTATCTTAGAACAGATTAATGTATAATAGCATTGTGTATAGTTAAAAATCAAAATTAAGACCTGAACTGGGGGCTTCCCTGGGGGTGCAGTGGTTGAGAGTCCACCTGCCGATGCAGGGGACACGGGTTCGTGCCCCGGTCCGGGAGGATCCCACATGTCGCGGAGCGGCTGGGCCCGTGAGTCATGGCTTCTGGGCCTGCGCGTCCAGAGCCTGTGCTCCGCAACGGGAGAGGCCACAACAGTGAGAGGCCCGCGTACCACAAAAAAAAAAAAAAAAAAAAAAAAAAAGGTTACTGAAGCCATTGCAGCACTGTTCATGGGTGAAGGCAGAGGTGGACCAGGAAGGAAGACACAGGAATGACAACAGCATTCTAGGTTTCTATACTTGAGGATTCTGTTAGGAGTTAGCAGGGGTGGTGTGTCCCATGGTCAGTCCATCAATGTGGTCCTGTACCTTCCATTGTCTCTTTTCTGTGGCTTAGGTTGTAAAGGGATAGTTTGGAAAAAAAGGGTCTTCTGCTTTACGTTGTAAGCATTCTAAATCTCCAAAATAAAAAAACAACCATCCCATCCACCATCCATTCTGTGAAGTGTGATACCTTTAATGTGACTTTCTATTCCCAGCTTTAAGGATACCCTTGAGTCCTCCACCAGTGGTTATAGGCAAAGTAGGTGAAAATTGTAGAAAATGCTTCCTGGTGAAATATATATATTCTCTCTCTCTCTCCCTCTCCCTCTCTCTCTCTCTCTCTCTCTCTCTCTCTCTCTATATATATATAGAAGGTCTTGGGCTCTATAACGTCAGTGATGCCCTGAGGGCAGTAGGCATTAAGTTAGCAGGGAAACCAATGAGCCAACTCAGCTCACTTCCTTTTGACAACGTGAAAGGAAAAAATGATAAAATTTTAAATTCTGACAAAACAAAAATTCGATTATCTGGGATAAATGGCGGTGCACAGTATTACTGATGAATAAATTATCAAAAACTAGCATTGCAACTGAGAAATTTCACTTTTCTGAAGGGCAAAAGAGAGACAAATCAATTTTAGGGTGGTAAATATCTAAATACATCCAAAAAAAAACCTCCTTTTATATATATGTATAGTATATATATATATATATATATATATATATATATATATGTTTAAAAATTTTTTGCAAGGTCTTTACCTTACAGAAATCAGCCTTGTGTCCTAGGATGAATAATCTCAAATATAAAGCACACCCAGGCCACAGCTGAATTAAAATTTTACTTAAAAATTGTAAATATTTGTATTTTCTGTCATTCATTTTATGAGAACCATGGCATAGTTCCTTGAAGACAGTTGACAATTTGACAATAAAAGTAAACTGTTATGCAAGACTAGAATTGGTACAGAACATAAATAGCAACATTTCACACTGTAAATAGCAACACTAAATCACTGGGCCTAAAACTTAGTTTTATGCATATTGCTGTTCTCTGTTCATTGTTTTCCCTTTACACGTAAGGTTGTTCTCAATGTGTCACTTCTGTGCCCACTTTTGAAATTCTTCATTCTTTCAGGCACCTTTGATACTGCATCAGGCTATGTCCCAGCACTGAGCACAATACTCTGCATGCACACCCCTCTCAGGAATCATTTGTCAGTCTATTAGGTGTTGAATCATTGGTCACTTTCTCACATTTACATAGCTGCTGAACATCTGGGTATGTGATCAACAGTATTGCAATTCTGCATTCAAGTACTTCCTGTGCTTTATTTCATATCATATTTGCCAGTATTTCTCTGTCCTTGCTTGCTTATTTGGGTTGTCTTCAAACTAATGAATAAATGTAGAATAAATTGCTGCCAGTTCAGTTCATCTAGAGAATTAGCTGACTTAATGGCATGTGCAGTAACCCTAAGCAGCATTAATTTATTTATTCAACAAATTTTTCTTGAGCTGACTGCCAACTATTGTACAAAGTGATGGGGATATAAAGGTGAATAAGGCAGGTAGAATCTCTGTCCTTGTGGAGCTTTTAGACAAGAAAACAGTTACAGTGCCGTGTAATAACACAAGTCCAGGGTACTGTGGGAGCACATCAAAGGGCACCTGTATCAGAATTAGGTTCAGGTACAAGTGGCAGAAAACCCAAATAGCAGTAGTTTAAAGGAAATGAAAATTTTCTTCAGTGTGAATGTCTGGAGGTAGACCAGAACTCCAAGATGTCAGGGACTACTTCTGTCTTGTTGCTGTGCTATGTGTGACCTCCATGCCCAAAATCAGTTCATTGTGCAAAATGGCTTCTCCTGCCCTAGGTCCACATTCCACCAGAAGGAAGTAGGAAAAGGAAAGAGAAGAGCAGCCTCCTTAACTTTAAAAGACTTCCTAGAAATTGCTCAAACCACTTGCACTTACCTCCCATTGGCCAGAACTTGGTCACATGTGACCTAGCAGCAAGGAAGGCTGGGAAATGTAGTATTTATTCTGAGCAACCAGGAAGAAAAGGGGATGAATACTAGGGGACAACTAACAGTCTCTGCCCCAGGATTTCTGGCAAAATAGTTGCCCAAATTGAGATCTGAAGGTAAGTAGGATTCTCAGAAGAAGTATATGTGTGAGTATCCTCCCAGGAGGACAACATTCCAAAGAGAAGGAAAAGCTCAGGGAATTGGATAGTATTTGTGCTCTTCTTCTAGTTGGGCATTGACTCTTTCAGACTTGGAGGTGCTTGTGACACCAGTACATCCATGCTGTGATGAAGAGAGATGGTGAATCTACCAAAGGGGAGAGGGTTGGAGCATCACTGCTCGTGTGTTTGCATGTTAATAAATGTGACTGGGAGCAGTGGGAGGGTTAATGGACAGATGATTAGATTGTTGGGAGAATATATTAATAGAAGTTAATATCACTCCTCTGTTTAAAATCTCCATTTGTGCCAGAGCACTTATAAAGAAGTAGTCACTCATGTATCTTGCTCCCATAGAAATAAAATCACGTTATTCATTAGTCTTTTGCTCCTAGCCTCTATTACCTGTCATGTCCAAAGTCCCGAGTTTTTAATTTGAAGATTCATACTTGAGAAACCAATAGGGTCAAGGAAATAAGAACCAGTGTTTACATAAGTGTTTATTGGACTTTTCTTTATCATCTTTCAGGTCTTGTAGAAATTTGCCTGATGCACCCTCTCGATGTGGTGAAAACCAGGTAAGGTTCTGCTTGAACATGTTTTATTGACTTTGGCTGATATCCAGATTATCTGTCAGAACACTAAATGCTAGAACTTGTCCTAGGCTGGTAGCTTCTCCCAATAATGGCATTTATATTTACTTTTTAAAGAAAATACTATTTGACAGATAAAATGTAAGCAGTGAAAAGCATTTCTGGATAGGGGTCATCTGAAAGTGTATAATATTTTACTGCCTTCACATGACAACCATAAGGTATAATTTGTGACTAAACTGGTAAGAGAGGGAAATTTATCAAAATGATGTAAAAACTAAACTCTCTCTAGTGAATTATGACAGCCGACTTTCATTTGGCATTGCATATAACATATATGTTATATAGCATATAACAGATTGCTATTTAATAGTGAGCATTTTGATGTGAAACTCCAAAATTTCAAGTAAACTTCTTAAATGGTGCTTAAAGAATTTATTCCTACAACTGTTTGCCAATACAAAGTGCCATATTTCCTGGAAAATGCCTTTGCTCTTAAATGCCTTAAAATCAGGGCAATGTATTAAATCTGTTTACCAAGAGAAAAAAAAATCTTGTGGGTTTTAATATGATCTAGAGCAGTTTTTTAAAAGTTAAATCCATGGCTAAATTACTGAACTCTATTTTTTCATATTAAAAGGTCTGAAAGTATAGTGAAAGTTTCCATTTATTTGCATTGTGTAAAACCCAACAACACCATACCTAGGCTGGAGCTTAACAGCAAAAAGTGCCATGCAACAGTGATGGGCAAACAAACCCTTACTGCCACAATTAGGAAATACTTGATGAGTCAGTCTGGTCATTGAAGGGACATGTTGCTTGATTTACCTACAGAGGCAACAGAATCTTAGTTAGGCTGGTTGCTGAAAGCAAGGGAAGTTGTCTGTGACATGCAAATAATATTACATTTCTGATAGAGACAGAGAAGATGAGAATTTGGCTTCTTTCTTAGTCAGCTTGGGAAGCTATAACAAAATTTCATAGACTGGGTGGCTTAAGCAACAGAAATTTATTACAGTTCTGGAGGCTGGGAAGTCCAAGATCAAGGTGCCAGTCAATTTGGTTCTTGTTGAGAGACCTCTTCCTGACTTGTAGACAGTCACCTTCTTGCTGTATCCTCATGTGGTGATGGAGAGAGGAAGCTCTGATGTCTCTCTTTCTTCTTATAAAGAACTAATCCCGTCATGGGGCTCTACCCTCATGACCTCATCTAAACCTAATCACCCCACTGCCACCAAAGGCCATCATATTGGGGGTTAGGGCTTCAATATATGAATTTGGGGGGCTGCAAACATTCAGTCCACAGCAGCCTCAAGTCTCCAAACCCAAACAGAGAAAGAAGGAAATCCAAAATTATATTCAAATGTAAGGTGGGTGTACTTCCTGGAGCATCTTTTATAGAGAGTTCAGAAACAGAAAGCAAAACTCACTGGCCTTTCCTTCTTAGTTTCCATATTAACCTTCTTTGAAAAGCCAGATTATTGTTAATCTCTCTGAGGAATAAATTGTCTTTTTCATTTAATGGTAATTTCCTAAATTAGTGCAGTGTTCAAATGAGCGAGGAGAAATAAGAATGATTTAAACAAGACCATATTGACATTACGGTTACTCATTCATTCCCTCAATCCTTCATTCATTCATTTAGCAACATGTATTGAGCACCTAGTGCTTGTGGGTTCTAGGTTATCTCTGCCCTCAGAGAGCTCACTATCTGATGAGTTAATAGGAATCTCATCACAATGAATTTCAAAAACGATATCATTTCATGGTACTGGATATGAATCGGATATTTCTTGAAGTGGATGTGCCAGGTTATTGGGGCTTTATGTCTTCTTTGTTATATAGATATTTTTATGAAAAGGGCATTCATTGATTAGAATTAGTCACACACCCTTACCTAACTTCAAGGGAGAGGGAAAAGTACAATCCTTTCAGGGACCCTGAAGGAGAAGGGAACTGGACGGTGGATGGTATTTGACCTGCATAACAATAAAAACTGTATTGAATAAAGACTCACAATCATAGAATAAACTGAAAGCCCCAAACTTTTGCAGTTGGCTGAATCAGAAGTAGAATATGCAAGATTGGTAGCATTTATCACTGGGCACTAACACACAGGTGGTAGGGAGAGGACAGGACAGACTAAATTACTGCCGAAATCTTCACTATTATAGTACCGGAGATGACCACGTTTCTAAATAAGAAAAACTGTAAACCATAAAGGATAATTCATGAAACCATGTAGCATTAGTGATTTTAGCAGGTTACTTTCCTTCATGACATCCAAGGGCATTGGATTCTAAATTGTAGCAGACATTGTCAAAGTGGGGCATGGGATACACCAGGCCAAACCTCACTTGCTTCAGTTTTCTGTGGGCTGTTTTAGCCTCTCCTTGGATATTTTCCTTGAAGAATGGGACAATGAATTAATCTGAGCATGGAAATGGCTTATTTCCCACAACATCTCATGTGCTGGAGTATGGCAAAATCAATAAGTCTAGTCTTTTGGGGATCTATTTGTACCTAATCTTTTTCTCTGCGGAAGGAAAGAAAATAGATTCTAAAAGTGTACTTCCAGATTCTTTCTTCACAAGAATTTTTCTTTCATCATTTTTTTTGCACTCTTTAAATTACCGATTCTGTTACACCCAGAGCGGGGAGGTGGTGGTGTTACCTAAGCCCAGGCACCAGGGCTACCTGGTGAAAGCCAGAACCGCAGTAGATCTGTCGAGTGGTAGCTGGTCTCACAGGAACCCCAGCCACTGCCAGATTTCCTGCCTGAGGCAGACAGGGAGAGGGGAAATCCTCTGGTTTCTCTCTTCTCTCTACCCTTTAGTCTCCAATCAGTGCTCCTATATGCTGAACCCAAGGAAGACCGGGAGGCCCAGCCTGGCAGAGGGCTGTCCCTCTGCATAACAGAACAGAGCAGGACAAAGGAAGAGTGAGAAATAGTCTGAAGACAAACAAACAGAACTGACACACTGTTATTTTAGTGGGATTTGGAGAAAGAGCTGACATAAACATGCATTTTCTTTTTTTAAATTGAGACATAATTGACATATAACATTATATTAGTTTCAGGTATACAACATAATGATGCAATGTTTGTATATATTGCAAAATGACCACCACAATAAGTCTAGTTAACATCCATCACAGCACATAGCCACAATTTTCTTTCTTGTGATGAAAACTTTTAAGATCTACTCTCTTAGCATCTTTCAAATATACAATATAGTATTATTAACCATACATTACATCCCCAGGACTTACTTATTTTATAACTGGAAGTTTGTACCTTTTGACCATCTTCATCCATTTTCCCCATCCCCATCCCCTGGCAGCTACCAATTTGTACTCAGCATCTATGAGTTTGACTTTTTTTAAAATTCCACATATAAGTGAGATCATACGGGTATTTGTCTATCTCTGCCTGATTTATTTCACTAAGCCTAATGCCCTCAAATTCCATCCATGTTGTTGCAAATTTCCTTCTTTTTATGTCTGAATAGCATTCTACTGTATATATATGATATATCACACTTTCTCTATTTATTCATCATCCATTGATGGACACTTAGGTTACAAGCATGCATTTTCAATTCAGCATGTTTAACAGGAACTCACTTTGCATTTTAAAAGATGATTAGAAGTTGTAACTGATAAGAAGTAGCTTAGTCTCCTCCATGTAAGTGTGGCTCTAGGGATAGACCTAATGTGAGCATAGGCTAATAACCACATGACAACAGCCTTGTTCTAAATGTCCCCACCTGATTTTGCAGAGGAGATTTGGCTAAGATGCCGTAAACATGGTAGTTAGGTAGAATCAAGGTCTCCTTTGAGATTCTCCCCAGAGACATGCATATACACTGTTTTATAGTTCTGCTTATACACCAAGAACTTTGTCTACAGTTACATTTGGACCCCCAGTTAAGAACCCATACCTAAAAATGACAAAAGACTATTCACCTGTATAACTACGAAGACCAAAGGTAGTTTAGTTTCTCACTTTATATCCTCCAGAGATTCATATTAAATAATCAATAATATCTCATACATCTGTCATATTGTCTCTGTCTCTTTCCCTGTCTCTCTGTCTCTCCCCCTTTCCCTTCAGCTTTCCTCTCCCTACATGGGCTTCATTTTTGGCATGGCTTCTCTCACTTGGCAGCAGGTGGCCTAAGCAGCTTCAAGCTTACATGGTCCTTGGTGTTTGTTTGTATTCTCTCTGAGACAGGATTACCTAGTATTTAAGAACGCTGGCTCTAGAGTTAGGCTGCCTGGGTTCAAATTCTGCTTCTTTATCATCCGTGTAACAGCAGCTACAGGGAAGTTACTTAACTTCCCTGTGCCTCAGTTTATCTCATTTTCAAATAGGAATAATGTGGTACCTACATTATTGTAGGAAATAAATAACTATACATATATATATAGTTATATGTATATAGTTATATATATAGTTACATATATATAGTTATATATATATATACACACACATACATACCTATATATGTATATATATTTATATGAAAGCATGGTGTTTAATACTGTGTCAACAAAGGAAATGGGAACTCCAAAGACAAATGGAGTTTATAAGGTAGTCAGGGAAACATGAGGGAAAGTACAAAGTGTGAGAGAGGGGAAGTGTTTAATATGGAGTCAGAAGGTTTCAACTTTCCAAGCCGGAAGACTTGTGTTATGTGAGCACTGCATTTAAATCCTTCCTCAGAAGGGTGTTTGCAACTAGAGAGTCCTTCTGGCTCTGAGGGCAGGAGAGCATCAGTTTCATCTATGTGTTCCTGTTGACATCATTCCACACATCATTTTAGGGCTGTGTGCTGACGTTTTTAGGTAACCCCCGTGGCAAGCACAGTGCCTGGCCTCCAGGAGGTGCCCAGTGAATGCTGTTGAACAAATGAATAAATGAGTATTGGGAAACAATCAGAAATAATAGCCCTATGAGTTCTATGGCCAAATTGGAATGTCTAGAAAATGAGTAATATGCAGTTGTGTTGTCTTCATTGAAGAACTTAAGATTTCATGAAAGAGATGGGAAGTGAGAATCTGTTGAAATAAAAAGGGAGAAATGACTTGATAGGATGGTGGGCAAAAACATTTCAAACTTTTGGTGGAGTTTTGGGGACTGGACTGGGGAAGAGTGAGATGAGAGGGTTTCCAGTAGGCGTGTCAAGATGAAAGTTGGGTGGAATGAACCTGCACACGGCATTGAAGGTACGGAGGCAGCACGAGTGACAAGCTTTGAGATGAAAAGCAAAATGCTGGACTTCATCTAGGACAGCACTGGCTAATTGAAATACAATGCATGACACATACATAAATTTAGATTTTCTAATAGCCACAGTTTTTAAAGTAAAAAGAAACTTTTTATACAATTACTTTTAACAATATATCTCATTTGACTGTATCTTATTTGAGCTCATTTATCTAAAGCATTGTCATAGCAACATGTTAATCAATATAAAAATTATTGAGATATTTTGCATTCTTTTTTTTCATACTCAGTCCTTGAAATCTGGTGCCTATTTTACACTTAGAGCACATCTACATACTGATAGTCACATTTCAAACGCCCAATAGCCACATGTGGTTAGTGGTTATGAGATTAGACAACACAAGCCTAGAGTGCAATGGGGAAAGGACTTCTTTAAGGGGAAAGAGAGGTGGTCCGGTGGTTCCTTAGTAAGAAAAATACTCTTGCTTAAAATGGGTTGACAGTTGCAAATAAGCAAGGTCCTAGGTGGGAGGGAATTTTACTACATATGCATTTGATGGTCTGTACTGGTGTGTAGAGAGTGGTATTCAAAACCCCACAGATTTATGAAAGTCACAGTCCAAGGGGGTTTTAGCTTACATCCCCTTCACACTTATTCCCAGGAAGGGAAATGGCTCATTGTGCTTCAGGAAGACGGAATTACTAAATTACTAAGGTGTTCATTCTCTTTGGCCCAGAGTCATTTTTCATTTTTTTTTTTTTTTTTTTTTTTTTGGTGGTACGCGGGCTTCTCACTGTTGTGGCCTCTCCCGCTGTAGAGCACAGGCTCCGGACGTGCAGGCTTAGCGGCCATGGCTCACGGGCCCAGCCGCTCTGTGGCATGTGGGATCCTCCCGGACCGGGGCACGAACCTGTGTCCCCTGCCTCGGCAGGCGGACTCTCAACCACTGCGCCACCAGCGAAGCCCCATCATTTTTGTTTTGTTTCATTTTTGAATGGGGTATAAATCAGGTACAAGTGAACTAAATTACCCATCCTGTAAAGACTGAACTTCTAAAAGCCTGTCCTGTCAAAGAGCTGTGAGGCACTCTTTTTGGTGGATGCTGGGGAAGGCGGGGAGAAGTGGGGGTGAGGAGTGTCCTCACAGCTCCTTACAGATGCAGTTATAGGCTGCTGGTGAGTGGACAGGCCAATACATACCTTGGCTTTCATCCTTCCTCACATTAGGACTTAATTTGCACTGAGAAGTCTTATTATACTTCTCTCCAAACATGTTAATTACTGAGTGAATTCTAAAGACTCACGTGGTTTGAAAATTTGGTATCCACGTGTCATTATGTAAGTGCTTATCGGGCTTTTACTGAAGCTGTTGAGATTGATTTACACACTCTCTCTCAGTGGCTCCCAAACCCCAGACCTGCTGAATCTGAAACTCTGGGGGTGGGGCCTAAGGATATTTACGTGTAACAACCTCCTGGGTGAATGGTCATTGGGTCAGCCTTTGGGAGCCATGGCTGAATACCCCATAGGCAGTTCTGTAAAAAGTCTTCGTGTAAAGAATTCTTTGTGTGTGTGTGTTAAACATCTCATTAACCTGTGGTTCTCATTGGGGGTTTTTTTTTCTGTATACCGCTTTGTTAGCAGTGATGGGAAGTGGAAGGGCAGAGGTTTCCCTGCGGAAGTCATTCTGTGGTTTGTGAGAGTGATATGGGAATATATTATCTACAGCCAGAGAAAACACATTCTGTCATACTGAGTGAGGTTACAGGGGCAAAAAAATCAGTGCCAGGCGATGGGAGAGGAGTGAGCGTTGGTTGTTACAGAGGGAACGTAAATGGCTCTGATGGGTAAAAATGATTTAGAGGCATAAGCCCACCACAAACTTTATTAAAAAGAGAAATCTGAGGACAGGCTATGGTGAGAGGCTGCTTTGTGGGGAGCCCAGCAGAGAGCGAGGACCTGGGGCTGGGGAGCATCCACAGGCTCCCTTTACAGGGGGAGGGGAGCACAGCAGTGAACTTGACAATGAACACTTAATTTAGAGGTTGGAGAGGGGACATTGAGCAGCCATTGGGGCCAACAGAACAGCAGGGTGGAAACAAGGAACAAAACTTATTTTTTCCCCCAGTAGATCCTTTAAAAAGAAAAGAAAAGGAAAAAAATCCTTTTATAATGGGGAGAGAACAGTGGGAAAAGTTCAGGATGGAGTATAAAGTCAAGGCAGTAGAGTCTATAGGATTAAAAACATTACAGAGCAGCTGAGAGGGTTATTTCCATATGTTAACGATTTGTCCGTGGTATAAAACATTGAGATCACATTCAGGGTTAGACCATGGTTATGCCTGATTTCTCACCGTGCATAGAAATCCAGGGCTAGACCACTGTCATGGCTTGTTTCTAACCATGGAGAGAATGTGACTGAAGTAAAGCAAGCACAGAGTAGAACCACATTTTTATAAACTATATTTTTGTTGCGTCTTTGTCATTTAGTTAAATCAATCAGTGGCAACTCATAATAGTATAAAATGGTTACAGAATCCCAAAAAACGTTGTTGTAACTTCACCTTTGCTTTTGAAGTTGCATGACCATATCTGGGTTTCTCTGGGATTTGTTTTATTTAATTGAAATGTCTTTCTGTACTTACTGAGCCAAAGCAAGGAAGTCCTGGGTGGTGGGCACACTGCAGCTCTGCATTGATTGAGTATGTCATTCTTTCCATGTAGTCATCATTAAAGATTTTATTTATTAACATAATCAAATAAAATTGGCGCACAGGATGGATAATATATTTGGAAGGGGTAGAGGTGACAATTAACTATGCTCTCCTTGGCATATTGTAGGGCTGCAGTGAATATGTGTTAAGTGAATAAATGTGTGCTTTAAAATGCCATTTGCTCCCACCTAAGTTCTTTATTACAAATTAAATTCGTCATTGCCAATGAGTTCATGCAAACTTTAAAAGGTCTCACATTTGTATAGTGATTTAATTAAAAAGACTAATATAATCTAAGCTTGACCCTAAAACAAGAGAAAATAATCCTATTTTGTGCAGTGTTAAGAATGCTGCATGACGTTCTAGATACGTGTGACTTTCTGGGGAAAGACAGAAGGTTTGGGGATGAGAGACCATAACCCCATGAAGAGATTTCATTAATATTACTCCTGGGATTCTTACTTTGACAATGTTCTGCCTCTTTGGGAAACAAGGGTTGTATCTACACTGTGGAAAACTCAGAGGGGCCCACAGTAGACAGCCCACTGAACATAAACCCAGGCCATTGGCGGGGCTGGTTGCAAAAGCTTCCTGATCCATAGGAAACACTCCATGTACGTGGGCCTTTGCTGCTACCGAACAGTTTAAATCATTTTTCCAGTGGACCAATAATAATGAGGAGGAGATAGAAAGAGAGGACATCTAAGGACCTGTTGCTCTGAGGCACTGAAGAAAAAATTGGTCCCAAAGATCTTATGCAGAATAATCTTGCTACCATAGACTAAAATAATTTTTCAAATTTCTTAATAAGGAAAAAAAACTTTTCTTTTAAAAAAATCCAGCCAGTTCTCCCTACATAAAATAACATAGTTCTATTAGGTTAAATCAACTGTAATTCACTTTATAATCTTGAAATATTTCTAATCTTTCTTTCTTTGTTTTTCTTTCTTTTTTTCTTTTCTTTCTTTCTTTCTTTTTCTTTTTTTTTTTTTTTTTAACTTTTTTTTTGGGGTATATTTTTTTTACAATGGTGTGTTAGTTTCTGCTTTATAACAGAGTGAGTCAGTTATACATATATATATGTTCCCATATCTCTTCCCTCTTTGTCTCCCTCCTCTTTCTTTCTTTTTCTTTCCTCCCTCCCTTCCTTCCTTCCTTCTCTCTTTCTTTCTTCCTTTCTTTTCTTTTCTCTTTTTTGTAAATGGAGTTCTTTTTAAAATTACTTCCTAGAGGAGCATACTATTTTTATGACTCACATTGTGGAACCTTTGTGAAATGTTTCATCTCTCCTTAATTTGTGTTTTTGTCTAAACTTTTAAAATACAGATTTGGTGTTTGTTTAAAGGACAGTAGCTATTATTCCTCAACTGATGAAATGGGCTTAGAAGATTCTCCCCTAGCTAATAAGTAAGGCATGTTCTATTTTGACACTTCTGTCTTCCTTCTGCTTAACTGCAAAGGCTTCTCCTTCTAGAGGAGCCCAGCCTGGAGGATGAGGCAAAGCATCTGTCCACTCTTCATGCCTGCCAATGGGCTTCTCCAGACATCCTTTTTTTTTTTTTAAGCTGAAAGGTAAATAATTCTTAAATGGCTTTCTTATCTTTGTCATGGGAAAGTGAATTACTTCTAAAGTGAGTGTCAGCATGAAGACTACTTCCTCTGTTCCCCCCCGCCGCCCCATGCCGCCCCACCCCGTCCCCATCCAGGGTTTTATCCCAATTGCTTTAAAAATTGCAGCAACTTCATTTAGTGGATGCCCATCACAGGTTCCCCTATAATGAGAGATTTTGCGTTAACCATGGCTTAGATTCCAATTTTGGATTATTAGAAGAGAATATGCCTATAAAATATAGGAATAAAATAAACTGATTTGGGATTATTTTGAATTAAAAAACAAATGAGATATTTTTAAGTGTTTTTTAATGCAGTTATAAACTTTTCTCAGATAATCATCTATTTTAAGTACAGGTTTTGGAGGAAAGAGAGAATCTGAAACTAATAACCATGTCTATTTTGAGATAAGCTCTAGCTCTAAATTCAAGAAGTAAAGTAAAAGTTCAAAATGTTTGCTGTTTATCTGGCTATAGCCCTTATTTTATTTTAAATGATTTCTAGTTAAACTCTAAGCAGTGTCACCAGTGAAAATAAAATTGTCTTATCAGAGGTGTTTGCTCCCCATCTGCGCTTATAAAGAGCCTGTCTCAAAGAGCTGGAATATTCCTTAAGAGTCATGTGCCATGCAGGAAACGCTTTAGGTTACTTACTTGGGTGCTTCCTGTATCACCAGAGAACCAAAAGTGTTGAGAAAGGAGCTGCTTGAGAAGAGAAAGCACAACTGTGAGCTGACCCTTGGAACCTCGGGCCCTGCCCATGGGAGAGCTGCTTTTGAGTTGAGCATATAGTGGGAATGATCCCGAATGAAATCGGAATTGCTGGGATTGTAGCGCAGCTGAAAACTATGGTTATCATGGGCATGCTAGAAGATTGTTTTTCCTTTTTGTGAAGCAAGAATAAAAATCATAAATTTCTTTAGACAAACATAAATCCAAGGCTGATAATGTAATACCATAACTGTGAACCTTGACCAAAATTGATAAAAGTTGTTTGAACATTCCTGGAAAATCGATTAATTCTCAAAATATTCTTGTTGAGATGGCTTAAATTGCCTGTATTGCTTTTGCTTTGCAGTCAGGGCACAGCTGAGATTTAGTTTTGACATAATGAGGAAGTTTGCAAGATGATAAATAGAGCTGTATATTCTCTGGATGCAACTCTACGTGCTCTGGGCCAAATTCCTACAGAATAAAATTTTCCCATTTGGGGCTTATTGAATAATATTTTCTCCAGTGAAACTTTTGCAAGTACTGAATAGGTTACATACTTTCATAGCAAAAACAATCCAAAATTAAACTGACTATCCTCAATTTTTGGTAATCAATCTCTATCTGGGATATGCATTTCTCTTTTTTATGAAGAAACACAACATATGGCAAATGTCTATCAGCTCTAATTCAATACTGTTAAATTCTCAAGAAAAAAAAGCCTTTAGAATTTAAATTATCTCTGTGTCCTTTTACATTCTGAAAAGTAACCAGTAACCAGTATACTTAAAAAAAATTTTTTTTTCAGATGTTCTAAAGTGGGAACTGGTTAGAATTCTGACCCATTTTCCTTCCAAAAGAACAGGTTAGCAGAAATGATCCCTTTGTAGACAGGCTTTAAGTGTCAAGCGAGAATGTGATTAACACATTAACTCCGAGAGACATCTAATCAAGCAGGCAGATGAACGCAGGAGCCCAGCATTCTGGTTCAATGCTGTCAGCTCCAGTGATGGGAATCAATGGAACGCTCTGGAACTTGATTCTTCACCTGGAAATGAAGGCTGTTCTCCTAAATGATCTCAGAGTCTTCTTCCAGTTTGATATTCTATGTTTCCAAAGCCACGTTTTCATTGCTCAAAAATAACGTGATCTTAGTACATGTCCAGCAGTGGGATTTCTCTGTTGAACATGCCAAGCTTTCTCCTGTCTCAGAACCTGTGTGCTTGGTATCCTTTCTTCTGGAATGACTGGCTCCTTCTCAACCTTCAGACCTCAGCTCACTTGTCATCTCCTCTGAGAGTCTTCCCTGGCCGCCTCATCCAAAGTGGCCTCTTGTGTTTCTCTCTTTCTCATTACCCTGTGGATCTTTTTGCTCTAGTCTTCTGATCTCGTCACATTGATTTCTGTGTGTACTCATTTAACCGTTTGTCCACCTCCCCTGGAATGTAGGCTGGGACCTTCTTTCTCTTGTTCACTGATGTATGTATGCAGTGTCTAGAAGAGTGTTGGCACAAAGTAGGTGCTCGATAAGTACTTATTGAATGAAGGTAGTTTAAAAATTGATGCATGTATATTTTTAAATTATATATTTTGAAAAATAAAACAAACAAAAACACTAAGGTTGTCTTTTGCTCCAGTCATGAGCCAAGCTTCACACAAGGGCAATTCACATACTTTATGCAATTCACATATTTCTTTTGGCTTCGTAGCCTGGGCATTTTATACAGCACATGTTGTATTTTCTTCAGTGCTCAACTTGTGGTTTATAGCTTTATACCACAGAGAATTAGAAATGATATTCATATATTCGCTCTGTGTCAGTGAATTTTCCAGGACCTCTGCACCAGACTTTCCTTTACTACTCCTGACACTGCAAAATTTTCACCTAGACGCAGGATAGTTGTGTCTCTCAGTCCTGTCCATTCTTCTCTGCCAAGGTTCAAGGCTCTTTTTTCTGGTGCAGTGCAGGGACGACCCCTACCCACTACAGTGGAAAGAGAAGGACTCACTCTTGTGGGTGATGCGAGCACTGGTGGGCATGATTCTAGGGACTGGTGGGCTTCCTGAGGCCAGCCTGGACACTCCTTAAGGAAGTGTTTTTAGTGCACACAGTTATCTTATTTTTACTTGCACAACTTATGAGGCTAGTTTTTTTGTTTGCTTGTTTGCTTGTTTCTAATGAATAATGCCAGATGGAATAGGGAGAGACTATTGCACTGCTCAGTAGATTGGCCTTACCTCTTATTGAATTAAAAAGTATAGAAATCTCTTTTTGATCAGGATTTGCTAGGGATCTTAAGCCTTTTCTTTCTCAAAGCAACCAGGATTAATAGAGTAGTAGTGTTGAGCAGGGCTCTAGTTCCATTTCAAAACAAAAATAATGCATGACTTCCAAAAGTAATATTTTCTAGTCTCTTCTCCTGGAATCTGAGAGAGGCAGAGGCGGGGGACGGGGGGTGGAGGAAGAGGGAGAGGGAGAGATTTATTAAGAAAATGTTAATCGTTGCTTGTGAAGTAATAATCTTGGAATAATTTTTGGCTTTTTGCTATGCTTGGTCCTAAAGAATCTCAAATTAGCATTTCTGTTTCCTTGTTACATACTGAAAACTTAAGTAGATTATTTATTTGATTTCCTTTCAGTACAAAAACAGAGAAACTTTTAGGTTAAATAGGAAAAAAAGAAAAAGAAATGACCTCGAAATTTATCCTCAGGTTGAAGAATTGGAAAAGAACTATTGTTTTACATTTTGATTTCCCAGAGTGTGAGAAAACTGTCCTTGTCCAGATGCTTGCCAAGTTCTCAGAGAACACTTAAGAGTGTTTTTGGGGAGCACAGGGAGATAGTCAGGGTCTTGTATGCGGGTGTTCCAGGTTTCAAACTGTAACAAGGGAACAGGAGAAAAGAGGGAAGCATTCCCAAATCAAACATAACTCTCAGGAAATGAGCCAGAACACCTGTGAGAGGTCGGGGGGGTCAGAAAAGACAAACTCAGGGTTTGCTATTTTGATCACATTACACAAAAGAAAATGGTCATAGATAGTGGACAGAAGAAAATCTGGAATTTTATGGAGAAGTTAGGAACTAAGGACTCTGCCGTTCTAAAACTCCTTTCTCCCATGACTCTATGATGTTTCAAAAAGTATTTTCAGAATTGACACTGAAACTTTCTGGTGGTCTCCTGTTGCTTAAGCATCAGGTTGAGGAATTATTTATCTCTTTCTCGTAACTCCCAGAGGTTCACTTCTGGGAACCTTCTGAGGCGGATTCTTTGGCCAGTGCTTACAAGGCTCTTGGCGGGGCGGGGGTCCCAACAATCAGAGATGGAGAGACATCACAGCCCTGAATCATGGGCAATTCACTTCTATGGAGAGAAAAGAGGTTTGCAAACTTTACTTCATGGGACCTCCTAGGGAAAAAGAGGGTGTTTTTTCCGTCTCATTTCCCAGCTCCAAATTCTCTGAAATCTGCTTGATTTTTTGCCAGGTGTCAAATTATAACCCTCCTTGTCAACCACAAATGACTAATGATTAGCCTAATGACTATGCAAAGTTTGAAACTCACATGTACATTGTAACTTACTGGCTACATTGTGTTTTCATAAATAGTGAAAAACAATTTTTTTGTCCCCAAAAGCCAATAAAAACAAAGTTTTAGAATCTAATTGCAAAATTCATTTGCAGTTGACCCTGCAGGTGCTCAATGAGAAACAAAATGGGAGCTGCAGCGGCCCATCTTCAGGCCTGCAGCCGGCCAGCTCAGCAAGTGATGCCCGTGCCCTTCTCCTGGGGAGAGTTAAGAGATGTCAGCACCGCTGGGCACAATATTTGACCCTTAAACTCCTTCATATACAAGCAGCTGTTTTCCCCTTTTCACCATTCCCTGAAGGAAGCAGGAGGGCTGAAATAACTGATACTCTTTTTTTTTTAAAAAAAATCCCCCTTGCATAATGTAAACTTAAAACTTTAATTGAACAATGACCAGTTTGCTCGCTGGCTGTTTACTGGTAGGCTGTCGTGCTCAAAAAAAGCCTTTGCATAATTTTCTTTTCTTTACATTGTGTGTAAAAGGAGCAAGATCTCAGCAAGTTTCCTCCATATTTACTCCTGGCCTCCAGTGTGTGCCTTGAGAGCTCATAAAAACAAATCTGCCTCTCAGCCGGCAAGTCGGTAATGGGATCTGGAGCCTCTCTCCGCAAGGTCACCTGTTTAAATAGACTCCCAGAGAGCTGCCTGAAAGGTGTTTCCATCCTCGGGCCTCTCGCTGCCTCGCTAGCTGCCTTTTAGGAAGTGAGCCTTCCAGTATGGGTCCTGCCTCCCGAGGAGTCTTCGTACTGCCCATCTGCACTGCAGTTGATGATAAGAAATCTGGAGACCCAACCCAGGCAGATTCAGACCCCAGGTTAAGATAAAGCACGCTTTAGACTCTAAATACAAAGAATTACCTTTAAAATTAAAATAGAACTGTATCCCATTTGCTACTGGAGTGCATTATAGAGTCGTCAAACAGTAATAAATGTGAAAAGACCCCGTGGCAATGTGAGGGCTGTAAAAATCATTGTGAAAAAAGAAGCCAAGAGTTGTTCACAGGAATTTAATGGCCTTTTGCACCAGGGGCAAGCTTCCTTGGACCGCACAGCAGACAAGCCTCCCCCAGATTACATGAAAAAACAAGCCAAGTATTTGTGATGCTCGTTCTGATTCCACATTTTTTGTGTGGGACATGCTTCCAGTGTCCAGCTTTCAGTCTCCACAGATCTGTCTCCTTCCTGCCCCTGTCCCACAATTAAGCGCAATTCCTGCCTCGTTCAGATTCTAGCCAGATTCACTCAGTAAGTGGCCCTGTGTGCCCTCCTCTATTGTACCAGCCGTGCGCCAAGGTGTGGGGACCCCAGGGCTTCTTCCACATATGGATCACCCCCTGTGTCTGGCACAGCCCTAGCCAGCTCCAGATCTCTCCAAAATGGTGCTAGTGGCCCCCTTTCCGCTGGCTTCTCCTGACTTAAGAAGGGAGGGAGTCTTGGCATCAGCAATTCAGTGAGGTTGTCTCCCCAGCACCCACTACCGGAACTGCCAGTCTCCAGAATTCCCCCCTCTCTTTTTACAAGCCATGTCTGAGCAGCCAGGACTCAAGGCTGAGATCCAGATCAGGACTGGCCTGACGGCTTTGGAATCAAAGAATGAAGTCAGGGTAGAAACAATATACAGAAGGACAAGCTCAAGAGAGGGAGAGCAAACAAAGCCGGCAGTTCCTGGTTAGGGTCATAAAGCTCCTACTTCCTTTACAGACCAACAATAAACAGAGTCAGTCACCAATCAGTAAACATTCCTCACACACGAGTGGGGATTTGTGTTCAAAGACACCAGATTGGACGCCGACTTCCCCACCTTGCTTTTCCCTTCCCCCAACGTAATAGGGATCCTAAATAAACTTCTTTCTTTGTAAGGTTAACCTGGGTTTCTCAATCTCAGCTCTTCTGACACTGTGGGCTGGTTAATTCTTTGTAGTAGGGGTCTCTGCCCTGGGCATTAGTAGAATGTTTTAGTAGCATCCACAGCCTCTACTCACTAGATGCAGGAAGCACCTTCCTCCCAGTCTGACAACCAAAAATGTCTTCAGACGTTGCCAAATACCGCTTGGGGGACAAAAATCACCCTCTACCCCCTTTGAGAGCCATTGGGTTAAACAAAGGATCGAGTCCATTGGTCTCATGCGTGATAGGCTTAAATATCAATATGTGACAAATACCAGTGAGGCATCAGAATACGTACGATGTTATAACCCAGGACATGCAGTACTGTACTTCGGGAGTTGCTCGGCAGACGGGAAGAGCAGTGATTCTCAAACTTCAGTATGTGTCAGAGTCACCTGGAGGGCTGGTGAAAACACAGACGCCTTAACCCCACCCCAGCGTTACTGATTCAGCCGGTCCGGGTGAGAGCCAGTCAATTGCCTTCCTGACAAGGATGCCGATGTTGGTGCTCCTGAAGACCACGGGGCTGGACCTTTCTGGATTGGCACTTGACCTATCAACGGTGAGGTAGCTACAGATGAGGAAGCTACATTGTTTGCAGCCTTCTCTGTGTCTGTATCTTCCTCTTCGTTGCCCACCGTCCGGTATCATATGACTTCTTTCTCCCAGGGTCTACTTGATGGTGCCTCCCCCTTTGACCATTTTTCCTTGGAAGATGCCCCCAATTTTTCCCAACTACTTGGCTAGCTAGAACTTTCAGTTTGGCTGTTTGTTCCTCAGGTCTACTTCCTGCTCTTGAATTAACCCATACTTAACATGTCGGGAAGTACTGATGGACATTTCTGGGTGCTTGTTAATCCTCCTCAGATTTCACAAAACGAACTACCAAGCTGTGGCATACCAAGAAGGTGGCTTGCCCAGCAGGGAAGAACGTATTTTATCACTGACGTTGTTCATAATTGCCAGGGCATGGTGATAATAAAAAGCCAACCAAAATTTATTATTTTTTCAAAATTCTGTACAGACAGTGCACCTCCTTATTGTCTACACCTCAGGCAGACTGCTGTCATCACTTCCCCTTGGTAGTTTCCAAGGACAGCAAAATACCTCCCCAGCCTCATGCCCTAGAAGAGTATAAAAGACACCAATTACTCTTCCTGCACTAGAGGTTTCTGTACGCCGTAGGTTTCTTAGCAGGTGCTTTACTGAACTCTGTGACCATTCATCGTTCTCCTTTGTTGATGAGATCAAATCCAGACTCCTTAGCATGACATATGAGGCCTTTTGTGGAAGACCCCAACTTACCTTTTTCAGAATCCACTGTATTCACTGACTCTGATCCATATACCTAACTATCTGCACCAGACTATCATTTATTATTCCCCAAACATGGCCTGTAACTACACGTAATAGTGATAATAGTAGTAAAAATAATTAGCAACTACCTTATTGAACATTTCCTATGTGCTATGTACCGTTCTTTACCATGTTGTCTATTTTAATCCTTCCAGCAAGCCTGTGAATTATTATACCCATTTTACCGATAGGAACCTGGGACTTAGGTCAAGAAATGAGTAAAGAAGGGAGTCAGGATTTGAACCCAGGCAACCTGACTCTATACATTGGACCTTTCTGGATTGGTACTTTACCTACCAATGGTGATGTAGCTACAGATGAGGACAGTGTACTGTTTTAAGCCTTCTTTCTCTCATCTTTAATTTTCTGTGTTAAGCACTGTACGCACTATTTATATTTGCAATGATTACTCTCACCCAGCTTCTCCTTGGGCAAATTCTGTCATCTTTCAAAACTCGACTCAAATATAACTACTTCCATGAATCCTCTTCTACATCTCCAAATGGAATGAACCATTCCTTTCTCTGACACTGAATAAAGCTCTGTACGTGTGTATGTGTATGTATGAGGGCACATGTGCCATGTGCATGTGTGTCTACAGTATATACAGTATGCATGTTTCATATCATAGCGTTAATAGATTTTTGTAGTCCCCTCTGTTAAAGTATGAGATCATGTCACATTTATATTTATACTTCTAGCATCTAACATTGTGCCTGGTACCATACAGATATGATATATGTGCTAACTGAAGGAGTGAGTAAGTAAAGGAATGATATATCCCAACTTTAAATACTGCTTTCAATGTATACAGTCCACATCAATCTACCCATTGTCAAACATGAGCTGAAGTGAAGACTGAAACATATACTTCTGGTTTATATAGTTTAAAAGATTTCACCCTACACAGTCTTGTATAAAAGAGGGAAAAAATAAGACAATATATGAACTGTGCTCTCTAATCCAAGTGGAACAAAAGCACTGGATGCATAATGCAGCAGTGTTTGTTGAAGGGTCTCAGAGGACACCTAAGACCTCTGAAAAATAGGGTGTTGGCTGATGAAAGTCCTAGGGATCAGACCATTAAAAAGCTGTGGCAAGCTGTGACAAAGTGAGAGAGTGGTATGGACATATATACACTACCAAATGTAAAATAGATAGCCAGTGGGAAGCAGCCGCATAGCACAGGGAGATCAGCTCGGTGCTTTGTGAACACCTAGAGGGGTGGGATAGGGAGGGTGGGAGGGTGGGAGACGCAAGAGGGAAGAGATATGGGAACATATGTATATGTATAACTGATTGACTTTGTTATAAAGCAGAAACTAGCACAACATTGAAAAGCAATTATACTCCAATAAAGATATAAAAAAATAAAAATAAAAATAAAACAATAAAAAATAAAAAAATAATAAAAAGCTGTGGCATTCGTCACTGGTCCAGCAGAACCAGGAGTAGCCAAGCTGGAGCAACTGCAGCCGTCAAAGCACGTCTCCCCGTTACAACCAGTTATTTATTGGAGTAAGTGCTAGTTTGCATGTCCACATGGGCAGAGGAAGGGCTTCAGAGGAGTGAGATAGCAGGCAGGCCCTGCCTAGGAACTGGGTGCTAATGACTTGGGCTGCAAGCAGGAGTCTTGGGAGGTGAGGAATTAAGCTGGTCCTGGCACTGCTTGGCATATTAGGAAATGATTTCTAGAAGTTAGAAATAAATGCTTAGATATGAAAAACAGTGTGCTGTAGCCACACCGCACTTCAGAGAGGGCTGTTTGTTTATAAGAGATTAATAAATTGAAGAATGGAGTGTTATGCTGAGAAGTGTTCAATCTGCTGTGACGTGCTTTGCTTGAGTACAACATTCACTTGGTTGGATCTCAGATTTTGCAGTTTTGGGGTTGTCCTTGGGAGATTTTAATGGAAGCAGAGCCCTGCCAAAACATTTATCTGGAATATGTGATTCATATCTTATCATTACCGTTTTCAAAAGAACAATTTAATTATACTGTTTTCCCCTGAACAACTGTTGTTTTGTGCCAAATTCCTTTGTAATATTCTATTTTATTTTGGCTACTGAAACAATCATACAGTATAAGTACTTTGCTGCACTCCTGGTTTTCACAATAGGAATGTCACAATTTATTACCAGGGATATATGTTCTAACAGATTTACAATTTTCCTTTTTCGGTGCATGGAAGCAATTTGATCCCATTTCATGTTTATGATATTCGTTATATTCAAATTTTGTATATTTGGTTTCCATGTAAGATTTTAGGAGTGTTTCCTGTATGGTTTTTTAATATATGTATTTAAAGCTGAATATGGCTAGCTGTGTGTTTGTCTTGGAAATATTCAAATGACAATTTTCTTATCCAGAATTTCCTGTATTATGCCTAACACATGATGGTAGACTCCCAAAGAATGCTATGACCATGCTCTAAATGCACAAACAAAAAAGCCAGTAGGAATTTATAAATTTATGTGAAGGTAGACTTCAGCTTCTCTAGGTTTTTATAATCTTGTGAAAATTACATATTTCACATAATATATGAATTTTTGGCACTCCAAAAGGGTCAAGTTCAGTTACGTAATGCTAGGAACTCTAACTGTACTTTCAGCAGTTTTAGCCACATAATGCCCAGGAATTGCATTGATATTTTAATATGCTGTCACTTTAAGATACACTGTGAAGTGTGAACAGAGCGCAGGATACTTTAACCAGGTGTGTCTAATTGTTTTGTTTTTTCCCAAATAGCAATTGTATATTTAAGAAAAGATTAGAATCCAAGAAGAGTATTTCAACACTAAAGCAAACTAACCAGGTTCACTTTTGCTGGCTAGTGGTAACAGATTGGACCTTATCTTTGTTGTTGTTCTGTATGTAGGTGGTTTTGCTTGGTAGGTTCTTCCCGCTCCATGCGGTAGAGGAAAGGGTCCATAGCATGCTCATTTGGATAGCAACAAGTGTGTTTCCAGTACTTTTTGGCTTTGAGTTAAAGTCTGCAACTGCAAAAATAATCATAAGGTTGAGGGGAGGTAAATCTATTTTATTATTAAAAAAATATGTAACTGTTTTCGCTAACTCTTCCAAATGTTTAATGTCCTTGGTATCCTTCCAGAATACCATGTTCATTATTTAGGAATTAGGGAAACCTCCTTAAAGTAGCTGATCTGTCCCAGGAAAAGACTTTGTTTTTAGATGTGGTCATCATATTGGCAAACAAGCGAGCAAGCAAACGTTAGTATATATAAAACAACACTTCGTGAGGTTCTGGGGATTAACAACTCAGAGAAGGCTCTTAGCTGCTCAGGAGAACATACATTAAAATGTAAGTCTCTCTCTCTTTTTTGTAATAGGAGACACAGCATTTTGAATACCTAGATATTATGCCATTGAGAGTCATAATTTCCATTGTTTTTCTCGTCCCCATTTTTTTCTAGTTTACCAGTTTATTTTATAATCGGCCACAATCAACTGATTAATTCTCTTGACACCCAGAGTGAGCATGTTGTTACCCAGAAAATGATACTGGTCATGAAAAATAGTCTGCCTTATGCCAAGCTAACAGGTGTCCCAGCTCCTTGAAGTGACATGGCTTAGAGCTATTGAATATTCCGAGGTGACTTGCCTTTCTAGGTTCTTAAATTCTTGCTGCTTGATTGTAGAAACTCAGGGGTATCAACTTGTTAGCCAGGCTCTAGTTAAGGTAAAGGAATTCTGATCAATTTGCTCAGAATTGTCTCCAGCTGTGCAGGTTTCCGTCCTTGGTTGAACAGAAGCTGACCAAACTCTCCCTTAATTGCTTACCTCTTTTTCTTCAGTCACTGAAATTAGGTGTGATTGGGCCCTAACGAATCATGTGACGCATATGGCTCCCAGGTTATCATGCACACTTTACTTTGTGCATAGTGAAGAGTACGTTTAATAAACTAATAATGACTCCAGCATCTGTGAGCTTGTTCATAATTAGAATATTTTCCTTTAAATAGAGATATCAAGCAATTCCCTGTACTGAACATACGTTATCCTTTAAATTCTTAAACTGTATCTCTTATTTAAAGAGGACTATAGAATGTCAAAATCTTTAATCAGCCTTTTTACCACTAACGTGTTTAGAAGAGGGAAGGAATAGGTAGAAAACACGATTCTCTGTCATCTGCTGTGTTTGCCCTGTGAACTGCCTGTATTATGCATTAAATCTGAATCTCTAGTAGTGAATGAAGGAGTCCCATGGAGCATAATCAAGACCAAAATATTGCTTCCTAAATAGATGCTAAATCCCCACTCTCCTTTTTCACTGAATGGTGCTGAAATCCATTCAGAGTCTTTAGTAGGCTTTTGTGCCCTGTGCTACGGCTCTATTAGATGCCTGGAAATTACAGGTAATATGGAGAAAGTAATATGTTATAACAAAGCAATGAACTATCGGCCAATTTTCCAAGGTGGTTACAAAGTACTCTGGTGAACATCATTTTTGAGAGATTGAAAAAAAAAAGGTAGTCAGATCTGAGTTCTGATTAAATAGCTTTCTGTAATCATGAGCCTTTGTCTTAACAGAGACTGCAGGTGGGACCTTTCTTTTCATCTTCTTCTACTGCTTTTTGTAGCTGGCAAGCTAAGGTATGGAAAGAATTTGAGTTTTAGAGCAAGACAGGCCCGGGTTTGAATCCTGACTACAGCTTACTAACAGCGTGACTTGACCCATTACTTAACTGATCCCCTGTTTTCTAATCTGCAAAATAGAAATCATGATACCCATCTAATGAAATGGTTGTATTAGATGCTATGAAATATGTAAAATGCCGTGCAATTTCTGCTGAAGAGTCAGTCACTGGTAGCAGTCATTACTTCTCTGCAAACACGGATTGGTGTGATTGGAAGCCTGCATGAATATCTTGTTTGCTTTGTAAGCAGGGAGTCAGGATAACTCTGTTTAGATAAAGTTCAGGCTCCTCTCTGATCTTTGGGGCTCTGATCCCCCTTACCCTTAGATAAAGCCCACACTCCTCAGCCCTACGTACAGGGCGGTCAAATCTAGCCCCTGTGGCTTTTTCCTCCTTCTCTCCTGCCATTCTCCCATCCTGAACTCTTTGCTCCAAACCCCACACCTCTGTTTCGCTCCCCCGTTGCCAGTGCTGGTTCCTGTGTCTCGAACACTCTTCTCCCACCACTGCATTCCTTCCCCTCCCCCTGGATAAACGCCTCATCCTTTAGGTCTTTGTTTACACATCACTTCCACTTGAAGGCCTTCTCCCCCTGAGATGTTAGGGTCAGGTACCCACCTGCTACTGTCCCCACGCCCCCCGTCACCACACTTCATATGCAAAGTATTGCCAATTACCTGGTCACTTACCTATATCCACCTGAGACTGAAAGTTCTGTGGCTGTGGGAGCTGTACATCATCCACTGATCCCCAGAGATGGGCACATTGCTGGAGAACAAACAAGGTTTGAAATAATGAGTAGATGAATTAATTAATTAACTGGTCAATTAACAAATAATCAGAAGTAAAATAAGTGCAACTTTTAAAAAGTCTAGGACTTCCCTGGTGGCACAGTGGTTAAGAATCTGCCTGCCAATGCAGGGGACACAGGTTCGAGCCCTGGTCCGGGAGGATCCCCCATGCCGCGGAGCAGCTAAGCCCGTGCGCCACAACTACTGAGCCTGCGCTCTACAGTCCGCGAGCCACAACTACTGAGCCCGCGTGCCGCCACTACTCAAGCCTATGAGCCTAGAGCCCATGCTCCGCAACAGGAGAAGCCACCACAACGAGAAGCCCGCACACCACAGTGAAGAGTAGCCCCCGCTCGCCGCAACTAGAGAAAGCCCGCGCACAGCAACGAAGACCCAACACTACCAAAAATAAATAAATAAATAAATTTATATATTAAAAAAAAGCTTAAGCCTTTGATTCTGAAAAATTAACTGAGCATGATAACAGATCCTAATGAATCCATTACAGTTCTGGCATGAATCTTAGCAGGAAATAAGCTCTGGGTAACTGATTTTCAAGATCCACCAGAGATAGACTTTCCCAAATATTACCATAGCCCAAAGCTTTAGAAATTCCATCTCCAGTTTATTGCATTTTGTATCACTTAGAGTTATTTGTACACAATAGGCAATACAGAAATTTTTATTTCATTGAATTGATATGAAAAGAACCACCTTCTTACTTCTCCCCTTAGAATGGTATTGGTAAAATAATTTATGTCAACTGGAGTTAGATTGTTTTGAATTATTCTGAGACTGTTAGTAATAGTTTTTGCTTATTATGAAACATATAAGCCCTTTACATCACTGTTATTTCCTTAACGTCAGATTTGCTGAACTGGGGAGTCGTTTCAAAAATGTAATTTATCCTCCTGTTATCCAGAAGAGCCATATTTTAAAATAAAAGTACTTATTATGGCAGTGTCTCATAAAATTATTCCCCAAATTCCTCTCCATATCAAATGAAAGGGGAAGAAATACAGATGGGCAGATAGGGACAGGAGGAATAAGAAAACTGTCTAGGGATGTACCTGAGTAGTACACAGCAAACTCAAATTCCCATATTTTATCTTTAAAACTTATTTTAATGTTGGGCTTCCCTGGTGGCGCGGTGGTTGAGAGTCCGCCTGCCGATGCAGGGCACACGGGTTCGTGCCCCGGTCTGGGAGGATCCCACATGCCGCGGAGCGGCTGGGCCCGTGAGCCATGGCCGCTGAGCCTGCGCGTCCGGAGCCTGTGCTCCGCAACGGGAGAGGCCACAGCAGTGAGAGGCCTGCGTAACTTATTTTAATGTTACATTGCACTGCACAGTATATCAATTTTGGTATTTATCCCAAATCTTAGAATAAATTAGAAGCTCCAAGCGTATTCACTATGTTGATTTTATGACTTTGCAAATCCCCTGCCTTCCTTAGTTGGAAAAGCACAGAATTATGAGAATATTTTAGGGGGTTTACTATGATCAGCTGGGCCTGAGCTAACAGGAAGAGAGACAAAAAGGATTTGATTGGGTTGCAAAAGTGACCCCTCAAAAAGTCCAAACTTAGATGAAAAAACAGTGGATTTGAGCACAGCCTGATTCAGTTCAATTCCACAGTTGTTTATTGATCTCTTTAATATGTGAAAAAGAAATGAGGTTCCACCTGAACCCACCATGTCCTGATCAACTATTAAGGAAGTCATTTCCAAAATAAGAAATGTAATTTGAAATATATAATATAACTGATTTTCTTAGGCAAAGGACTGGTATTGATTCCATTCACAGGTATTTTTTTGTAAGAAAGGAAATCTGTTTGACCATTTGGGGATAAGAATACATTTCTGCTGCGCTTCTACTAAGCGTAGATGAGACCCTGTTTGGGCCAAGTTCCATTTTGGGGAATTGCGTTCCACAAACCTAAATGCTGCAGGGAGGCCCATGGAGACTGTGCCTCTTCTCTCTTGTTCTGTCCCCATGGCAGAGTGCTGCTGACAGCTGTTGGGCAGCTGAGGCAATTCACCTTCAGAGTTGCATAATTTGGAAAGTGCTTTGGGATCCATTCAGTTGAAAGGTTGTTAATTATGATTTATGACACTGGAAATGAATCTGGGCCTTGACAGTATGGAGAATATACTTAATGTCTCATTCTTCTGCTTGTCCCACTAGAAAGTCCCCAAGTACAAGAAAAAAAATTTTAATCTTATTGTGCTTTATGAATAGGACCCACAGTGGTGTAAAACAGAATATAATTGACCTTTCAAGGTAGGGTAATAAAAAGGACAACATCTGGGTGTTGATGGATAATGCATAGCAAGCCCTTAAGAGCATCTTAATTTATGCTGTTTTTCTCACTAGTGTTCCAGGTTAAACACCCTGACTCTTCCCTCTGCCTCCCTGCACACATCCATTGGTCACCACACCCTTTTGGGTCTGCCTTGGAAATGTCTCTTACATCTACCCTCCTGCCCTCACTGCCCTTGCCTTGGTTCAGCCTTTATCACCTCTTCCCCAGGGCCTGCCTTCCAGTATTGGTCCCTATCAAACCTAACCTTCATACTGCTCACAGAGTGATCTTCCTGAAACAATAAATGAAACAAAGCAAAAAGGTGAGCGTTTTACTTACCTCCATGCCCGTAAAATATCCTGTAAAAAAAAACATCTATGCCCCTTTGCAAAGCCCCAGACAGGCCTTCCTCCAGTATTTTCCACCTTGGAGCTGTCTCCCCTGTGCACCCTCTGCTACCACCGCAGTGACCTTCTCACCTTTTCCTCAAACATGCCTTATCCTTCTCGAATTCTGTGAGCCTTTGAACATAGAAATCCACCTCCTGGAGGGTCCTCTCTCACCTCTGCCTGGAAAACAGCTACTCATCTTTCAGCGCTCCTTAGATGTCACCTCCTCTGTCCAGTCCTCCCAGGCAAAATAAGGTGATTGTGGCATTCATCACAGTGTGTGACATTCTTCTGTTTTTATATCGATTTCCCTTACTGGATTATAGTTCACAAAGACAAAGACTATGCCTCATTCATTTTAGTCTCCTCAGCAAACCAAGTAGGTGTAATAACTGAACCAGTAAAATTAGGGCCAGTAAATACCAAATAACCTGGCTTTAGGTTGTAGACATTGCAAAATGTATAGATCTGCTGATGCCTAAGTATTTTAATTGTATTATCAGATTCACCTGAAAAAAATAATTCTAAACATCTATTTATTCATCCATTCATCCATGCATCTATTCATTCACTTCCAGATGTTGTGGTATACAGATCTAAATTTCTTAACCAAATTCCTTAACCAAAACTCTTGCACACTGTTGGTGGAAATGTAAAATGGTGGAGCCACTGTGGAAAACAGTATGGAGGCTCATCAAAAATTAAAAATAGAACTACCATATGATCCACCAATCGCATTTCTGAGTAAATATCCAAGAGAATTGAAATCAGGATCTTGATGAGATATGGGCACTCCCATGTTCTTTGCAGCAGTATCCACAATAGCTAAGATACAGAAATAGCCCAAATGTCTACCAACAGATGAATGGCTAAAGAAAACGTGGTATATACATACAGCGGAATATTATCAGCATTGAAAAAGAAGGAAATCCTGCCATTTGCAAAAACATGGATGGACCTGAAGGGTATTATGCTAAGGGAAATAAGCCAGTCACAGAAGAACAAATACTGCATGATTCCATCTATATGAGGTATCTAAAATAGTCAAGTGCAGGATCAAAGACTACAATAGTGGTTGCCAGGGGTTAGGGGGTGAGGGCAGTGGGGAGTTGTCCAATAAGAATAAAGCTTCAGTTTGCTAGATGGATAAATTCTAGAGATCTGCTGTACAACATGGTGCCTGTAGTTAACAACACGGTAACAATTTTGCATTTCAAAATTTAAGAAGGTAGATCTCATGTTGACTTCTTATCACAAAAACAAAAACAAAGGTACACAAGGAAACTCTCAGAGGTGTTGTCTACATCTATTACCTTGATTGTGCTGATGATATCACAGGTTTACATATGTCCAAATTTATCAAGCTGTATACATTGAATATGTGCAGTTCTTTGTAGCTCAATTATACCTCAATAAAACTGTCTTTAAAAAAACTCTTGGGGACACATATGTTTTGGAACTCAGAAATTTTTGTATTTTATAAAAGTAATATGGTGCACTTACTTATCATGTGTCCTACAAATGCTCCGGTAGGGTCTGGGGCAGCACTCCATAATCAAATACAATAATTCTGCAGCTTACCATATAACTGTTCATACCGAATGGCAGAAAAACTACAGATAGCCTCACTTCTTTTCAGGTGAGGTTTTGCCACTAAATGAGTTTGCCACAAACTCAGGGGAAAACCGTGGTTTTTTTAATGTTTTGAGCATTTGGATTTGGGAATAGTGGAAGGGATTAGGACTTGTTTAAGAATTTGCCTATTTGTTTATTATTCATCTCCTTCCCTGGATTATAAACTCATTGGGGCCACAGACTTCGTCTTGTTCACTCCTGTATCTCTAGTTCTAGGACTGTTTCTGACGTCTAGTATGTGCTCAATAAATTTTTGTTGAATGAGTGGATGAGTAGATGAATATATGAATTAGACAAAAGCCTAGCTTAATATAGATATAATCCAAAAAAATGGAAACTATTGTGTATTTCTAAGCATTATTTTTTCATGGACTGTGAGTTCTTATGGGTCAGGGTACTTCATTTTGATCACATCTTGTTCTCTGTTGCTTTGTATAGATTTAGTTAGTGTTGCCTACGTACAAGGAATTATAAATTCCTTTCACAACTAGAAAGTGGTAGTTTGGATTTTTTGAGAAAATGAAAATTCCTTCTAGAAAGTTCACTAAGTTGCAAAGTAGAGTAATGAGGTTTAGGGGTTTTAAAGTAAACACTATCAGTCACTCTTCACTGGAGCCCTGGGTATAAAGAAGCAAATAAATATCCTAATCACCATGTTTTAGAACTATATTGCCTTACTCTCCAGTTTACTATCCATATCCAGTGCTGAACTATAAACTTTTATTTCCCTCAAACAAACCCCCAAACATTTATCACATTAAAAATGAATCATCTGTTATGCTCCAACCATAAACTGAATAATAAACAGAGGCAGGAATTATGATCTCTGGAAAACTGGAGAAGCGCTGGTGTGCGATCACAATATCCCGCCCCATAAATCTTCAAATTCATTATTTACATTGAATTCCCAGACTTGCCTGGCAAGAGAATGCCTAAAATTCTGGCTAATGGTTTTGCAAGAATAGGTGGAAACTAATAGCAAGACCTGTTTCTTGAAAGAGGCATTTGAGGCAAATACAATAATTTGGCCATCAATTGAATCATATACTTCTACGGAAGTTTTACTTGAAATAGTTCAATTTGAGGCTCTTTAAAATGTGTAAACGTTCTCTGCATTCCTGAAAATCCCACTGCCTCATACATGGCTTGGCACGTTTTAGGCTTCTGCTGTGTGTAAGCAAGAACATTTTTAGAATATGATTTGACTTATGGCATATCTAAGTCCATGTACTAGGTAACTGGAATATAAGTTCTATTATATTTTAAAATAAATCTAAAGGATATAAGGTTTGCATCCATCCACATGAAAGTGACATTTGATCTTTACATTTTTCTGTAAGGCTTTTTCTTGCACTCTGAAAATGATACATGCTTTCTTTCAGAAAGCCAGTCATTTCTGTGTTGCAGTTCTAAGCAATTAAGACAGATTTTAAAAATAATGTAAAACGAATCCATGCTTGATTCTCTGGGAGATGTGAATTTTTCTAGGATCAGTTTTAGTGAAATTGTTAGTTTGCCTTATGTGCTTATGCCCCTAGAAAGATGGAGTAGCTAATTTGGAGGCTGGCTTTCTACAATGCTGCATGATTGAAGTCGGTCAAATCTGACATGGCGTTGAAAGAAAGTTCCTTTTGCAGATAATTAATGAAATGCAGCACAAAGCATGCCATCACCTAATAAAAACATCAGCTTGTGAGAAACGTTTACTGCCCTTTTCAGAAACTTCCCCTTGGACTTGGGCATATGTAATATTACCTTTCATGTACGACTCTGTCTTCCCATGCATTTTTTGAGTACTTGCTGTATCCCAGCTAAAGCAGAGATTCTATAAAGAAACTATTAGCCTTTGGCCAGTCTCTCAGGCTCATGATTCAAAATGACCAGCATTCATTAAACTTTATTGCTGAGCTGCATGAAGTTTCTCTGTATTGGGAGATGGCATGACCCTCTGTCCAGATTTTTGAATGGTGCTGAAGCTTTTCATTAACCTGGAAGCCTTCTGTTTACATGGTTCACAGCCTGGTCTCAGCTCACTTGGAGGTAACAAAGAGTGTCGGGGACAGGAGGGCAGTGGGGTTCCCACTCCTCTAAGGCTTCCATCTGACTCTGATCAGGCCAGCATTTAAACTCCTGCCTCATTAGGTAAAATAAAGTGAAAATGAATACTCAGGAATCGTATTTCAGGTTTGGCTTTGTCTCTTCCTCACACCTTCTCTGGGCAACACAGTTTTACGTGATCTGGTTTGCTGGGCTCTCCCCCTGTATGCTGCTGACGTTGCTGGTACCCGTCTGTCGCCAGCTACTAGCAAGGGTACATGGAAGGGAAACAGTGAGTGACGCAGTGTCCACAGGAGCAGGACACAATTCTCCTTGACAGAACGCTTGTCAGAAGTAGGAAAACACTCCTGTCTCTAATGAAAGGGGGGTTGTAAATTAGGAAGGATGTGTTCTTAAGGTGTGATGAGAAAATGAGTGCTGAGTAAATTGTTAGTAACCTGGTTAATGCTGGATTAGCGTGCTAATAAGTTTGATGCCTTTGAAATAGCTGACTTCTTTAGTATTGTACAGCATTAAAATCTGTAGCTTTGCCCACTCTAATGGAACAAACTGGCATTGTGTGCCTCCTTATGTGACATATGAAAAGGACAGAACATCACTTAATTTGTATTTTTATCGAAAATGATTATGTTTAACCTAAAAATCTGTAAGGAACCAGTCGGTCAAATTCAAATTATGGGACATTTTACAAATAGCTGGTCTATATTCTAAAAGGTCTGTGTCTTGAAAGACCAAATAAAAGGTCAGGGAACTTTCTTAGATTAAGGAGTATTAAAGAGACATGACAATTGAATATAATTTGTGATACTGGATGCAACAAGCAAACAAACTAAAAATGATGTTATTGGGACAATTTGGAAATTTGAATGTTGATTGAGTATTAGATAATATTGTACCAATGCTAAATTTTGTGAATGAAATGATAGCATTTGGTTACGTTGGAGAATGTCCTTGTTCTTAGGAGATATGTTATGAAGTATTTAGGGGTGAAGTGGCATGATGTCTTCAGCTTAATATCAAGTGATTCAGCAAAATATTCATGTTATAAGCCTATATCTGTTGATACACACACATATGGAGAGAGAGAGGGAGAGAAAAAAATGTATGGCAAAATGTTGAAAACGGATAAATCTAGACGAGTTTTACAAATGAGGTATATAATATTTACCTCATAGGACTGTTTTAATAATTAAATAAAAATTATGTAAGCAAGGTGATTAGCACACTGATTAGCAAAATGAGTGGTCTCTGCTACTATTTCTAGTGGCGTTAACAGTAAAGTCTTGATAGCCTCACCTTCCTTATGTCAGCCGTCGAGTTTCTATCATGCAATATCCTACCTGATTAGAATTCTCAGACTGATTGACAGCTATTGTGAATGTCTTACTTGACATATGAATTTTTAACCAAGGTTCTTTATAATATTAGCCAGGCTCCAACCTTTATGGTACCAAACATGTCCCCTGGCAATTTCTTTCCTTTTAATACCGTGGGGTCGGCCCTCTTAGAATAATGGACCCTGGTGCATTGGTCCCTTAGGCCCCTTTGGCCTTCCTCAGCCCAGGTTTCCACTTCTGTAGCATTGGGATGGAGTGCCATGTGGGTGGACCTCTTGATACGCCATGTCTTTCTACCCAGTTTTTAAACCTTTTCTGCTTTATTCTTTTCCTGCTAATACCAAGGATTGTGATTTTCTCCTCACTTTATAATACCTTACACCCAAGCCTCTTTCTCCTTTATTGGCCCCAAATAAGTTAGGAATTGTACTTAGCTGTAAGTAATAGGAAGCCCTCTTTCCCAAATGAATCAGGACTGTAGTCCTACAATATCATCTGGGACCCAAGCTCCTTCTGTCCATGGCTCCTCTCTTTTTTGTACCTTCCATCATTTTTGCAAAGTCACTTCATAGTACAAAATAGCTGCCAGAACTCCACCTATATGTCCAGCTTCCAGGCAAAAAGAACATGCTTCCCAGCTGAGTCAGCCCCGTTCAAAGTAGTTTCCTGGGAGTCTTACCTAATAATTTCTGCCAGCACTTTGTCAAGTAGCACGGAAGGTTGAGAAATGTAGTCTTTCCCCCGGGCACATTGCTGCCCCAAATAAAATCAGAAAATCTATTGGAAAGAAGAAGAGAAAGAACACTGGCTAGGCAGCTAGCAACCTGGTGTTCCAGCATCTGTTAGGGTATCATTCATTGAGTCAGACGTTTGAGTATAGACTTTGGGCTGAGGGGGGATGCATAAAAAATAGGAGACGTCTCCCATACCACCTAATCCCTTGGAAGCTTACAGTTATTAGAGGAGGCAAAAGGTGTGGAAAAACTAGAAGAAAATTTGGTGCTAATCTAAATGGAACTCAGAGAAAAGAGAGCCAAAGTCTTCAGGCAAAGTTTCTGAATTTGCATAAGATTTAGATGAGAGATTTGGTAAGAGAATTTCCAGGGGAAAGCAAGAACACAGAAGAAGAAGAAATGGTCAGACTAGTCGGAGTTCAGTGCCTTGGCCTCATTGCTGGACGGAGGGGATGGTTTGGAGAAAAGCAGAAACTAAAATGACAGGTGGAATGGGGATGGATTATGGAGGTGATTGAACCCAAGACATGTGTTTGGCCCTGATGGACTAGGCACTAGGGAGCCATTGTAGGTTCTTGAGCAGGATATTAATTAAGTGAAAGTGGTATTTTTAGGAAGACTGCTAGTTGCAAATAAAAGTAGGTAGAGGCTGGAGTTAATAAATGAGTACAGTTGTGATATAGACCTTGTGTGAAGAAATCAACGGAAATGGAGAGGAAAAGACAAACCCGCAAGATGTTTGAAAGAAAAATTGAGGTAGAATGATGCTCAAGGAATGGAGGAAAGGAAAAAAATGATTCTGACATTCCTAGCCTGGGAGATTAGTGGAGCCTTTGGCCAAAGGGGATAGTTGTGAACTCTGGAAGACTGTACATTTGAGGAAGAACTGTAAAGGGTGGATAGAAGAGATATAGCAAAGGTCATTAAGTAATTCTTATACAGTTGAAAGTCCCAAATGTATTTCTGTTGAGTTAATTGAGACCTGAACTATGCTCTTGTGTTTACCTATGTGTATTTCTAGTTAGAACATATCCAGTAGTTTGTGTGTGTTTTTTTTTTAAGGGTAAAGTCTTCATGAGAGAGACCACTACCATTTTTGAAATCCTCATGTACTCCATATAGTAGGCAAACTAAGGTTGTGTTGATACTTTGGATATGCTTCAAAAAATGCAAGGCTTACTATGTTAATTCTTCACAAAAAGGAAATCTCATTAATTTGTGCTATAATAATAAACTAAAATATAAATTAACGTTTAATACTTTGCCAGACATAATTTTATTTCAACCTCCAACATGCTTATTTTTAGACTCAGAGCAGGTAAGTGCTGTTCTCGGTTACACAGCCAAGTGGTGGAACTAGCATTCAAACCCCAAAATACTAATGTCGAAGCTGCCACTCACTCTTTTCCATACTGTCCTGCTTGTCTTCTTAGTTACTCCTTCCTTCTTTCTGGCACATCAGATTGCAGATCTGTTGAAAAATTACTCATCTACGATTTGTGGAAGTCACAGCTTATTAAAATTTAGAAAGATTGTGAATACCTTATGTGTTACACAATTCATTTTAGAATATTCAGTGGAAGAACTTTCAAATAGCAACATTTGTTTGTTCAGAGCCTAAGCTAAGGAGATCGATGCTATCAAGCCATTTGAAAGACAGTACATTTCAAGAAAGTTTATCTGGGTAAAGTCTGTCCAAAACAAATGGATTCTTTTGCTGTTGTTAGTGAGGCTGGTAAGGAATTTGCTCAGGTTACTCATTTGGATACCTTATTTTTTTAATGCTGTTGAGAACACGGAAATATTTGGTAGATAAAAGATAATTTTAAGTAGGGATAGCATAACAGTTCTTTTGCTTGAGAAATTCAAAAGATAAAGACAAACAAATATATTTGTGTTTGAAATAAACTCTTCCTTTCATTGTCCATTAGAAGCTTCTTACCTCTAATCACTGAGGATTGATTCTCCTGAGTTTTCCCCAGTGACTTCTTGGATAATAATTTTTCTTTAAAAACTCTTGTTTTGACTCTGTAAATTCAGTTTTACTCTGACGTGTGGCAGTGAAGCCTATCAAAGAATGCTCTTGTGGAGTTAGCTCTGTGAACCCCAGTTTCCCTCCTGGAAGCTCACCTCTGTGGTGCTGCGGGACAGTTAGGGCATGAGTCACCTCTTTCCCCTCAAGTCACAATCCCTTTCTCACCCGCTTTTGACCATCTCCCAGAAGTGAGCTAGATCCTCTAAATCTCTTTTGCTTAGGAGCTTTCTTGTGCTTAGGAGCTTTGTGTCCCAGTTATAATTGTCAACGTTTGACTGGATTTGAGCAGATAGGGAAATTTGTTTCAGATATGTCACATTAATGTTTCAGAGCAATTTAGACTTAGAGTGTGGCCTTTTACTAAACTGAGCTATAGGAAAGTTAATTTAGTTCCCTTTGGTCAGTTCCATTTAAGCAATGGGGATTATTTACCTGCCAGTTGCTATTTAAACGAAACTGGTTGTTTTCATTCCCAGTTTTGTGTTCCCTGGGAAAAACACCCACATCATAGCAAATACCCAATGAAAGTTTATTAAATTTCCCCTAGTACATACAAATGCAAATGCTATCTGTTTCTAGAATTTGGTTTGAGAAATGAGTTAATGTGTTAAGACCGTGAGGATTTATTGTAAAATTTGTCAATATAATTTGAATGAGGGGAAAAGACAAACCTGAGAGTCTCACGGTTGACTGTAAATGCATTTTAATTAACATTTAATAACCTTCAGAAAATGGAAAATTACTATAAGTAAGGGATCTTGGATAAACTCCAGTGACTCCTTTAAAGGGAACATCAAATAAAAATATAGCAAATATATTTTATGTAGCAATTATGTAGATTAAAGAACCTCATTCAGCTTCATGCCTTTTGGCAGATTGTAGAATGCACACTCCCTAGCAAGTGAGATGTTGAAGAAGGTACCAGCCTTGTAACAACTTGAAGTTTCCATTCAGAGACTGGTAGATGTACTGGGTATAATGTACTTAGCCAATTAAAATGCTTATTGAAAGGGAAAGGAGTGTTTCTTCTGGCAGCTACTGACTACTCACAAATGAATAAGGCTTCCCACTCAAGTCTAGAGGTAAGCAACACTGTTTCACACTACCATGAACAAAAACGCTGGCTAATGTGTCAAATAATATCTCCCTAACACTAGCCTGGAATATCAGTCCAAGTAATGTAAACTGCTTCTGACAATGATCTTTCCCCATCTTCCAGCCCTCCTGAAATTTCCTCTTTCCCATCTCTAAAATTGATTTTCTGAAGACTAGGCCATCTTTCTGGGATATCAGGTTTATGATGTCATGTCCTGTTCTTTACACCCCATCTGCATTACCTCAAGTAGGCTGTAGCTTGTCAGGAAGAGACATGCAGTCATGCCCTGTGAGTCTGTATTACAGTCCTGATTTATTGAGAAAAAGCTACATGATCTGGTAGAAGCTAGGTAGCCAGCCAGAGCAGGTGCAGCATGTCCCAGTGTAGCTGCCCAAAGACTTCAATGGGGCTGTGCAGCTGCCAGTACCAGTGTTTGAGAAGGTACCCATATGCTGTACTACAGCTCTCTTATAATTTGCACTTATTTCACTCTTCCTGAAGCAGGTAGAACGTCTTTACAGTCATCTGGGCCCCTCTGTTTTCCATCTGAACTCCACATCAGCAAGCCCAAATCCTCACCCATAGGAGAAAGCTGATTGAGAGCCCTGGCAGCCATGAGCACTTTGCCCATCTCTGGCCGTCTCAGTTTCTTCACAGTACCGCCTCTTGACTCTGACTTAATTCCCTGCATGAGTAACCTTGGTGTTTGTGGTACCAGTTTAGTTTGAGGACCATGATCATAAAACCGCTTGCCTATGTCAACCTTCCATGGGGAAAGCTGAGGCACACCTGGATCTCTAATCCCTTCATTGACTCTGGGGTGATGACTTGGTTCCCGGTGATCGTTGCTAGTGCAAACCTGGAGCCCATGTGCAGGCCCTGCTGCCAGGGATGGGGTGGGGGAGATAGTAACAGGCACTGGGTCCTGGGAATGAAGAGCTCATTCCCCAGAAAAATTGGAAGGACAAGACAGCAACAAGTCGATGTCTGAGATCCTGGTAGTGGAAAGTCTCCCAGTGTGATGAGGTCAAGCTTTAGCTATATGGGGGAGTCACGGGAGTGACATGAGGAGACAGAGGGCACTAGAGCTGAGAAAACCAAGGAACTGCAAAGCCAGGGCGTCCTCATGCTCTTGGATCCCAGGCTAGGCCAGCCCTAGGTCACCCTGAACTTGCTCCACCTCTAGCTGCTGCTTCCTACCCCCTCTTTCTGCCTCTTGGCCTGATTCTCTCTAACACTCCTCCCAACTCTCCAGAAGAGGCTCCTTCTCTCCTCAGTTCACACAAGGGGCTGGCATGTTCCTCACCTGCCATTGTTCTTGACCGTCATTCAACATCTCTTTCATTCCTTGGTCATTTACCAGCTGCCTGGCCATGACTCCACAACCGTCCGAGACCCCAGAGCCTGTTCCTTGGTAGCATCAACTTCAGTGCTACCGAGCACTGAACCTCAGTCCTCACAGTTCCTGCACCAGCCCTCGCCTTACTCTCCATGCAAGGCGGTGACAGGAAACTCACCTCCCTAATGTCAAATCTGAAATAGTCCCTCTTCTTGCCCTTCCCCTGCTCTCCTCTCCTGTGTGGGCTGCACCTCCTCGTCATCCTGTTCAGGGTGCCCTTCAACTCCTTCTTCCCCGTATCTTCCATTCCCTTCTGACTTCACTTGGCTGTCAATCGGGATGCCCATAGCTGGCCTTTTCAGCCAGATGTAACCCCAGCTCCATGTTTTCTGGTCCTACTGCAACTTGGCAAGCTTTAGCTGTATGGGGGGGGAGTCACTAGTCACTTCTGACTAGTTCCTTTCTGAGTCCCCTTCTCATCCCCACAGCAGCCTCTCCATGCCCCCTCCCACTGCACAAGCCTCCAGTCGTTCCCCATCACTCTCTGCAGGTGAACTTGCCTTCCTTTCTCCTGAGGAAACTGGGAACATCTGACATGATTTCCTCCTAAATTCCTCTACTTGGCCTTTCACCTGGGTTGTTTCCCTTTATTCTTATTTCTAAAGAGGAGGTATCTGGTCTCTTTTCTAAGATTAGCTCCTCCTGATTCTACTTCTCCTCTAGGATTTACTTTATTCCTCTTTCTTCTGCTTCTTCAGTTTTCCCCTCCAACTACAAATATGCTCACCTCCCCCATCCTTTAAAAAAAAATTCCTATTGATTCCTTTTGCTGTTGTCCTCTCTCTCTTTTTCTAAGTTACCAAACTTTGTGACAAAGAATATTGTCTATATCTGTTTTTCTCTGCCACCTGCTCACTTCCTTACGCAGTTACTCTGATGCCCACCTCCACCATTCTACAGAAGCTGCCTTCTCAAACGTGGCTCTTGCAGCGTTTCACTCCAGCAGAGCCCAAGGGTCAAAGCTTAGATCCCTCCATCTCCATTATATAATGCTTTCGTGTTGGCCCTCAATACACCTGTGTTTAAGAGGTACCTACCCTACTGGTCTGAGAATACACATGAAATGCAACAGGATCATTATGGGCCCAATTCTAAAGCCTTCAAGCTGGCAAATAAGAATGTGAATGTCTAGAAACATTATCTACTGTTCACAAGACAATATTGTGAACAGAGGCATACTGATACATCATGAGAAGACTATATTGTGCTTTCCCATAAGATTCATGGTTTGAACCAAGTTGGGTTGTAGCAAATACCGATGGATGTCCTAAGCATTCCACATTTTCTCCTCCTGCTGTTTATTAGCAAGTTACAGAAGTAACCAGTCTCACTTTGGCAGAAGTTGGTCCATTAAATAACAGAACAGCTTCTTAACAAAAGCACTCTTAATTTATGCTAAACACTCCTAAATTTTAACTTCATAGATAACAGGAACCACATGTTCTGCAGATCCATTATATTTTCTTTTCTCCAAACATTGTACAATGGAATCGGGATATGGTCAAATGTAGAGACTGGTTAGATTCGATTTCGCCAAAAGAAGCTGGGTGTCTACTCTGTGAAGATATCTGGTCAGACTCTGGAGGGAGAGGATGCAAAGGTAAATTAAGATGAACTCCCCACCCTCAGGGAGCTTACAGTCAAGTCGTAGAAACAGGACAAGTACCTGGAGACCACAGCTGAAGAGAGGCAATAGTGAGTGCTATTCAGAGGAGGCAGGGACCACTCCAAAGGAGGAGGGGCCCACTCTAACCCCCAGCAGGAGAAGATGGTCCTCTGCGAATGAAGACTGAGAAAAAGCCAACAGATTTGATGTCTATGAACAAACCATACCTGTTATTTAAGAAAGGCTCCGTTGAGAAAAGGATGCTTTTATCTGAAAAATCAGAAATCTCTCTGAACATGTACTTTCACAAATGCTAACCTATTACATTTGTATTTAGAAGATAATAGGTCCTTGTGAGTTTTTCAGAATTGAATTGTGTCATTTGTGTTTTCTGGAGAGTGCCTTTCTTGTGGGCTCCTACCTCATGACATTGTGTCCATTTAGAGGCTTTATGACCAAAGAAAGGCTTCTGCAGGGAGTCAGGGGCCCTATGGAGATAAAATGCCTTGTGTTTCCCTGCAGGAGGTCTGGCTCTCTCAGGCAAGTGTAATAGCCATTCATGCACTGAGAAGATCTTATCTTGTGTCCTATTGGTTCAGGGTCACTTGCTGGCTCACATTATATTGAAATGTGGACAGAGAGAGGGAGTAATTTGTTAATGTCATGTAGGATGAACTTGGTTAGAAAGGGAAGTGTACCCGCTTTATAATAACACAAGTGTTTCCTTACTAATCCCTTGGCAGGTTCATTATCTGTGCAGCCCAGGGCAATGGTTAGCCTATCGTGAAAGTGAAATTTAACCCTCAGCATGAAATTAATCCTCAAAGACTTATGCCTGCTCAGTCTAAAACTAATACATTCTAAGTGATTTTATAATCCCTGACTCTCTCTTTATTGCGTAGGTGCTAAATTGTTGTCAAGATGTTATAGAGCACACTAGGAAGTTGACTTTTGTTTACTTGAGAAAACTGGACAAATCTATAAGAACAAGGAGACTGATTTCCCAGTTCAAGGTTGCAGTTGTAAACCTGACATGGTGGGATGGCTATATTTTAAGCACTAATATAGTTACCACATGTTGGTGATCATACTCACATTTGCTCTGTGTTTTGCCTAATATGTACAGGAATAAAGAATTTAAAAAAATAAAAATCACTTGACAAGGAGACTTTCGTTCAGCTTATTGACATTTGACATGGAAAAACTGGGAAACACCGGGAGAGAATGCCAAATAAGTGTGAATGGTTCCTTGTGGGGTCAGGAAACCTTTAACAAGTGTTTAAGAGTAAAAGGAAGTAAGGCTGTGTCCCTTTTCCTGTTTCACAAGACAGGGCTTTATTCTTAGCCTTTTCGTGTATCTTTCTTTCCAAGGTGTATGTACAGTTAGGGAGAGAGAGGAAGGAAAGATTAGGACTGAGAAGTGGTGGAAGGGAGCCAATATTTACTGAGAAATATACATACCAAGCATTTTACACACATTGTCTTACTTAATCCTCACTGCAAATGGCAAGGTAGGTATCACTTTTTCAGATAAAGAAACAGAAAGTTTTAAATTCCCTGCTGAGGTTTGTACAGTGGGTAAGTGACATAGTCAGGATTTGAATACAGGTCTGTACAACTCCAAAGCCTTTTCTATTTCCACTGTATCACAGAACCTAAGAAAAGATCAAAGATCTGGAAAATCAATGAAAAGATCAAAGATCTGGAAAATCAATGAAAAGATCAAAGATTTGGAAAATCAATGAAAAGATCAAAGATTTGGAAAATCAATGAAACCTTGCCTGATTGAAATTCCATCTTTTTCCCCCCCAAAATGCAAGAGATCCTTGAAATTTACCTAGTTGCAGTGTAGAATATTAATGTTCCTCTGTGCTAATTTGTGTTTTCTTGTAATGCTACATGACGACTTATTTTTACCATATTTATAGGTTGCTCATAGTTCCATATACTGCATTATTACAAAATTTGTTCATACCTTCACTCCTAACACTTTAAAAGGTGGTTGTGAGATAAATGCCCAAAAGGTTTAAGGGCGTGGGATAAGTGTACCCTAGAATTCACAGAATTCTTTATTCCTAGATATTTCAGAGAAATCGAGGGTCTCCTGAAATTAGGAACTACAACTGACATGCTATTTTAATCCAGGAAATGCACATTTATTAGAAGTCTACTGTTGCTTCATTATCTACTTCCACAATTTTAAATGATTTTTACATAGGGAAGGTGGACTTTTAAAAGAATTACAGCTGTCCCTGTGTGTATCCTTACTTTGCCAAACCCTTATCAAATTAGTGTTCCAGATATTGGTTCTCTCGTGCCTGGCCTATTCTAACATCCTTTTTTGCTGTTGCTTCCTGTTGGTTGACGTTGCCTATCACTCTGCTGTGGAAGGAAATTAAATTGGTCTGGCACAATTTTCCCTTCATAGAGCCAAGTTTAGTGGAAGTCAATGCCCTTTCCTGAGTAGACACAAATCAACTCTTTGATTTACTAATTTACTCCCATTTCAGCTTATTGTTTAGGTACTTACTTCTTTCTGACTCTAAATGTACCTTTTTGTAAACTTCTAGAACATTCCTCCCAAGCTTTCAAAAATCATAAGCTTAGTTCTTAGGAAAAAGTTATGAGCCCTTTCCGATGTACCCATACCTCCTTTTAAAACTCTCTGCCAGGCTCTTTTCTGTGCTGGTTTAACTTCCCATTTACCCAGGAAAACACTGTGCTCACTGCCCCAGAACTGTCCTTCCTGGCTTCACAAGTTAACTGCTTCAGATAAGTTTTCTCCATTTAACCCCATATTTTCTCCAATCCATCAACTCAATTTGTATAACCTATCTCCTTTAAGTGTTTATTTATATTCTGTGTGTGTGTATAAAATTTATTTTAATAGTGCTGTATATTTACTTTAAATTCCCTTCTCACTGACTCTGATTTTCAAACTTCCTTGCATCTCACCTTTGTGTTCTTATGGCTGGTATAGTTTGCTACGCACTGTATAGATGGACTGAAAAATTAACTTTGATGGACTTATATGGAAGTTTTACATTTCAGTGAAATTAGTATTTTTTTCTAATTTTAAGCAAAGCAAAATTATTCAAACTCTGGTAAATGAGTATTTAGTAAAGTTTATAGATTCTGATAAAATGTTCTTTGTTGTTTAATCACACAAAAGGGGGTGGCATCTGCTTTGTTTTCTGAAATTTGTTTCATCATTGTAGAGTACCACAAGATGTTCCTTTGAAGTGATGATTTTCTTAAGGGTAGAAACAGTCATTTATAGTATTAAAAAAAAAACTTTAGAAGGCATAAAGCTGAAAATAGGCAGTAAAAATTTGTTGTGGATAGATTCTTTTGAGTACCCAAGAATGCCTTCCTGTTGGCATTTGTTTATAACTTTGTTTGTTTTTCTAAAATTACTTCCAAACTGTCAGCCTGCAGAAAAGCATGAAAAGTTGTAATAATCGCACTTCATATCCGTTAACACAGAATATTATGGAAAATTGTTTTAACTCTTGAAAATCCCTCTACAACTATAAAAGTGCAAATGAGATTGTCCCTGCTGTTTTAGCCAGGCCTGTGAGCCTCAAAGCAATAGGATATTTATAAGAAAATTCCAGACATAGCAGTGCTGCCATGATCCATATGACCCAAACTTTCCAGTTTTCGTCTCTTGTCCTGCCTGAGGAAAAACAAAGAGGCATAAAATTTAAATTGGAAGACCTCAAATCATTGTTATGACTCGTAATGAAGATAAGCGCATTATTTTATAGAGTCAGTCGGTTGATTTGGAATGAAAAAGCACTTTTAATTTTCTTTATACTCTGGTGATTTTCAAGTCACTGTCTCTCCATAAATAGCTCCAACTTCTCTCCAGCCCTGTCCTGAGAAACTGGCTATTTCTGTTTTTGAGTGAGGGATTTGGTTTTCTTTAAGACTATACTGACAATCCCTTAAATTTAAAAGGTTCTGTTTAATTTTTTATCAAACTAGCAAAGACACAGCATGAAAATTACTTGAGCATATCTGTGTATTGATCTTTCTCAAATTTTATACTTGGAAAAGACTACACTGGTATCTTCAGCTGGGACTCAAATAGCTTGAAGGAAAAGTACATTGTGTATTTAAGAGTCTTTTTAATGTTTCTAATTTGGTTTGGAATTTAATTCAGTAGATTCCAGTTTGAATTTCTCAGAAAACATTTTTGCCAGCCTTATGGGCACCGTGGCTTCATTCTAAGGGTTGATGCATCTCATGAAAGATTGTTCGAGAAATACCAAAGAGGCATCTTTAATCAGTTCAAAACTGGCATAATAAAATTATCTTGTGGTGGAAACTTATTTTACTTTAAACCTAGATAAACAACTGAAGTAAGGAGGGGCTATATACAACAAGTAATACTAAACTTATAAGAGGAGAGTTGAATTTAAAATTTAGGATTTTTTCCTTACTTTATACCTACTGTATGTACTAGAGATGTTCCCCCACGAACTCTGATACTGCTACATATATTTGGGTGCCGCTGTGTGCAAAAGATAAACTAGCATTTTAGCCTTAAATCTTAGCTTTTCAGCCAAAACTTTCTAATAGAAATATAATGTGAGCCATACATATAATTCAAAATTTGCTATTAGCCACATTTTATAAAGTAAAAAGTACATTCTTACTACAGTATATCTTACGGGATCCAATGGTTAAAGTGTAGTCCTAGCAAAATGATGAAGTTATGATTAATGGGAAAATATTTTATACTTCTTGAACTCTTAAATTTAAATCTAAATTAATTAAAATAAAATAAACTCATTTCCTGAGCTGCACTAGCCACATTTCAGCTGCTCAGTAGCTACATGTGACTAGTGACTACCATATTGGACAATGCAGTTTTAAGCCAAAATTCTAGTGCTATTTTAATGGCCTTTTTGTATGTAGTTACTGTTTAGAAGAAACATGATAAAACAAAGATAACCTGCTTTCTATAGATCCACTAGAAATCAGCGTAAATAAAATTCTTTTGTGCTGGACTGACTTCTAAGCACACTTATTTCCCATTATTTTAGTTACACACTGCACGTGTGTACTGGGAGGTTTGTGGGGATGGAGGGATAGAAATTGTGGCCATGTTATCAATCTATGACTTTTAAAACCAGATAACCTTCTCCCACTTCGAAACCCATCATGAAATTCTAGTAAATCTAAGCTTTCACTTACATCCAAGTCATGAAATTGATGACATAGGATACTGAGGAGGGAATGGTGTGGGTTTTCATATGTATGGTAAAGGGCAGTGGTAATATTCCTTAAGAATATATTAACTTGGAAAAATAACTATCTTGCAATATTAACCTTTTTTCACCTTATATAAGACATGCTACTTTAAAACTAAGTAGAGTGAAAATACGTATTTTCTCCCATTTTGTCTTCTCCCAGAGGAGGAATGTGAGTGCTTTCTAGTTCCCTATTTCCTGAAATAAGAAAAAGGATACAACTGTTATCACCAAAGTCTTACTAGTATCCTAGGATAAAATATTTAGAGAAAAATAAGCCCTTAAAAGGGAATGTATGGATTCTGTGCCTGGACATTCACACAATTTTCATAATGCCTCAGGTTACATACTTGACTGAAACTACCTGTCCCCCCGCCCCACATGTGAGGCACTTTTCACAGTGAATGGAAGCGATGAGATGTTTGGTTTAATAATATTAATAATTTCCCATTCAATTTGGTGCTTGTGTAGTATCTTTTGCTGGGAACTAATGGCAGTAAAAGAACGTGAATGATACCAGAAAAATGTGAAAGAGAAAATTGTGATTCGTTCCTTGGATGCAAATTCTGTATGACATATTCATAGCATAGCCAGGTTGTTAACAAAGATTTTTTTTTTTTTTTTTGCCCTAAGAAATAACATGGCAATGCATGATTCTGTGGTGATTTCTACTTGTTTCTCCCTTTTAGTTTTTATGAACATTTGCATTTTTAAATGTAAAGACTTAGATTCTAAATCGTGTACTAGGAATATGCACTATTCACAGTGTAATATCCTATAAAAAGCAATAATGTGTTCTCTCAGCAGTAAAGCAATCCACAAGGGGGGGAAATGCAACAACATGTGATGGTAATCGTATAGCTGAAGAGGAGTGAAAAGAAGGGAAGCTGTTACTGGAAGAAATGAAGGTGTACTATTTGGTAGACATGTTTTGAGGTACCTGCAAGTTCCTGCTCTGCAGGTTGCCATCACTCAAAGGCTTTGCTGAAAGGGTTGGCTTTCCGTCCATGTTTGCACAATAACTCCATTCCCTGGATGTGGCTAAGTGAGCCAGGGATAGGTCGCTGACTCCCTAGAGAATTTCAATTGTGATGTGATTTTGCAGTGAGAAAACCAACAGGAGACAGAAAGCACTCTCAAATTAGGATCATTTGAAGAGGGTTTATAAATGGATTCATTATAAGAGTATGGGCAGGGTGTAAGGAAATTACAAGGAAGAACTCAGGATCCTGGGGCTACCAGCAAAAGGAAGTAAAGCTGCTCCTATGCCTAAGCTCAAAGGTGTGTGTGAAGGGCAAGGTTAGCAAAACTTGAAAGATGAAAGTCACAAAGAAAGGGCTCCTTGAGAGGAGCAGTGAACTTCTGTTGATAGAGACAAGCCTGAGGAAGCCTCACGGGAAGGAACCCAGACAGATAAATATCCCCAATGCATTTTCCTCCCTTCTTCTTGTCACCTGCCATGGCTTCTCATTGACCAAATCCATCTGGAAGGCAGAGAACATAGCAGTCTTTTGATGTAATCAGTTCAGATCGCCTCTCGGGGCAGCAAACAGGGTGGAGAAGAGTAGAGAGTGGATCTGCAGGAGCAAATGAAAGGTATTTGGCACATGTAGTGGCAGAAAGGAGTAAGTGGTGAGCACTGGTTTTGTGTCATATTACACCAGGGCTGGGGTTGCCCTATCAAGGTCAGTGCTGTGGAGGAGCTGGAAGCATGAGCTGGTGTACAGAGAGGACATGGAGAGACACAGAGACACAGTACAGTGTTGGTCCTTGGTCAGTTAAGGCAAATCTAGCTGCAGTAACAGGTAAACCCCTAAATTGCAGTGGTTTACCCTCAATCAAATATACTTATATAATAGTACAATGTGAGTATTACCAGGTGGTAGGAGGTTCTCCTCAGTGTGTGATTTAGTGATCTGGGCTCCTTCCATCTAGTGGCTCTGTACCCACTAGAGCTTTGGAGTCCTCTGCTTTCTTCTTGCAGGTGATACAGATTTGATGTAAGATGCAGCTAGTCTCTGCCATAAAGGTATCTTGCAAAGTACGTCTCGCAGGAGCAGCAAGAGAGAGAATGGAGGAGCCCCACTCACTTCTTTAAAACCTCAGACTGATATACACTACCAAATGTAAAATAGATGGCTGGTGGGAAGCAGCCGCATCGCACAGGGAGATCATCTCGGTGCTTTGTGACCACCTAGAGGGAGGGTGGGAGGGAGATGCAAGAGGGAGGGGATATGGGGATGTATATATACGTATAGCTGATTCATTTTGTTATGCAGCAGAAACTAACACACCATTGTAAAGCAATTATGCTCCAATAAAAATGTATAAAAAACAAAGCAAAGAAAAACAACCTCAGTCTGGAAGTAGCATACATTACTTTGCTTAGATTCCACGGAAAAGAACTAGTCACATGACCTACACCTGGATGTACAGGGGGCTGGGGATGCACTTACTATCTGGCTGTGTAGGTATCTCCCAGCATCAGCTTTACACAAGGAATCACTTCCGCAACAGTCCCTGGTTGATTCCCATGTCCCAGTCCTAGTTCCCAGCAGACCAGGAGACCTCATGACACCTACTTGTCACACATGGTCTCTGTAATAACCACCACCACCACCTCTCAATATGACACATGTCACATGGCAGTGCTAGCAACCAAAGCCCTCGGTGAGGCCAACATAAAAAAAGGCATCTGTCTATGCCTTCAAATTTCTAGAATGTTTAAACTTGGGATCTTAAAGAAAATTTTGTTTATCTTATTTGTATATAAAAGTGTGGTATCTTGAATTGTGTACTTGTTTATCTGTATACATGAAAACTTTCAGAAATTGTACAGCTCTTTAATTCTCATGATAGCTGAAACTCAACCTGACACAAGTAATATTAATACACACACACACACACACACACACACACACACACACACACACATATATATATTTGAACCAATCTTCATTGCAGAAAGTTCTCTTGGCATCGTATATTTAAAGTTGTGAATATACTCACTTCATCATTGAAAGTACTCATTTCTCTCCTTCCTTTATTTCAAAAGTTGTCTATATTCAAGGGAATGAAAAAAACAGGGAATACCTTCCAACTCTTCTATAAATTATATCAAGATTTCTTTTAATAGACATTTCAAAGTATGGAATTGCAGCTGTCCTGTGATTTCTGCCAGAATTTGACCTAACACACATGAGTAAGTTTTCCAAAAGTATTTGTACTGGGAAGTAGAGTGTTTTACAGTGGTTCTTCCCTTTCTTTCTTTCTTTCCTCCCCCCTTCCCTCCCTCCCTGCCTCCCTTCCTTCCTTTCTTTCTTTCCTCCTCCAAAAGGGCTAGTGTAGTACCACCAGAGCCAACAGAAAGCCACAGTGATTTGGCCAGATTTCTGAAAATATATACATTTTTCAAAAGAAATTTTCATATTTTCTCAAAGTTTTCAAACTAAACGTGCATCTATGAGAATCTAAATAACAGACACTTATCACTAGTCCATAATGCAGAAGTGGAAATCAAACACAAAAAAACAAGAAGGGCATTTTATTTCAAGAAACAAACAGAAACTAAATCCACAAAATAAATAGGGGAACAGAATGAAGAAGGGATCGTTATGGCTGGGGTCAGCTGTGCTATGTGTCCTCATCATCTTCATCATGTTATATTAGTTCTTGTTTGGCTCCCAGGGGCAATAGGACTCCTTATTAAGCCCTCAAAGTGAAGGAATCCCAGAGAGATAGGCACATGGCAGCAGGGCCATCCTCCCACCAGGAGGAGAGACTGTACCTGCCTGAGGTGCTCTACCTCACAGTGACCATGGTACCAGGAGAGAGAATACCAAAGGACATTGGAGGCTACGTACCCCTTCCTCCTCTGAGGACGACCCATTTTCAAGGAAAGTTCAAACTCAGCCAGAGGCCACTTATCTCAGAAGCTCAGCTCTAGCTCAGAGCTGAGAAAAAAAAACACATGCAGAAATGGTCTCTGGACAGCCAAATTGCATGGTGTGCAGGGAAGGCTCTGATGTTCATGGACCTGACTCATAGTCTGCCCCCTCCAGTCCCTACTAAGGGTCATGACCAAACTGGGTTATCTGGTCCTTAGTTCACTGCTGGGTGTCATTGATTGATTAAAGGTCATGGGAGGAACGCAGGAGAGAAAGATGGGAGAAGGAGAGAAAAGCAGGGAGAGTGCTTAGGGGCAGACACACTGATGGGCAAGAAATGATAGCTCATTGCCTAGCAAGAAAAGATCGAACAAAACCATGTTGGGAAAACCAAGAACTAGAAAAGTACTATGGGGCCATTAGGGCGGGGACTGGCCTGCCCATGCCTTGCAAGGCCTGATGACATCACTGTGTAACAGCACAGGAGGGTAGTTCCTAGTCAAAGGGTCCGCACCAACCCCAGGCACTTCAAAAAATGCTGTGTCGCATTCCCTGTGTACTGTTCAAGGAAGCAAGCAAGAATACCACAAATTTGGGAAGACTTGCCTGTCATTAGTGTTTTAATGCTACATGTCTGTCTCCTATTAGAATGCAAACTTCTGTAAGAGGGTCAGTGTCTAAGTTAAGCAGAGTCTCACACCCAAGTACCCCATACAGAGTAGGCATTCCATAAATGCTAGTTAGCTTGAATTCTCTGTGAATTTCACTGTTTCAGAACACTTTAGCTCTTTTATACTCAATGTTAACATATTACTTGTGAAGGGAGGGACTAAAACTCCAAATGTTTAAGTCTAATCTTCACGCTTAGAATTCATGATGATTAAATGAATGAGAGTGATTGGAGTTTTCATTGGAGACCACCAGAACTCACCCTAGCAAAAGTTTGAAGGAGAGTTTTTTGTTTTGTTTTGTTTTTTTTTTGCGGTTCGCGGGCCTCTCACTGTTGTGGCCTCTCCCGTTGCGGAGCACAGGCTCCGGACGCGCAGGCTCAGCGGCCATGGCTCACGGGCCCAGCCGCTCCGCGGCATGTGGGCTCTTCCCGGACCGGGGCACGAACCCTTGTCCCCTGCATCGGCAGGCGGACCCTCAACCACTGCACCACCAGGGAAACCCTGAAGGAGGGGTTTTAAACTCATGTATTTACTATAGGTTTCTCACTTGGGTGTCATTTTATATGAATGTTATGTTTAGTCTTTAAGATTTTTGGAGCCTAGGTTAACCAAGATATCCGATTATCTGTATCTTAAATTGTAGAACAGAGAGCTATTATTTAAAAATCTAATTGTTTTAAAATGCAAAGTTACATTTATGTGAAAGCTGCTGGTTGGAATTAGATGAGCATTTTATAAAATTAAATGACTTGAACTGTCTTAAAGTGCTTTGTTACCTGCCAAAGTACCCATCTATAATTCAGCCAAAAACATTAGTTGTCTTTTATTAAACATTTGGTTAATAAATGAAGCATAGATTCCTATACAAGTTCTGTGGACAAGTTAGGCCTGCTCCTGGGTGGGAATAATTCACATCTTTTCTGTTGCCAGTGTTCTAAGCGATTTTTAATTATTTTTAGCATGTTATTTGATGATAATAATGAAATCACACCCTTCCACTGGGGCTGTCTCGAGTGTGGGTTCATGACATTGTCATCATTAAAAGTATTTAGTTGAGAGAGAGCGAGCAAAAGAATTTACAGAGTTATTAGATGGTGGCCTTGACAGTATTCCCCAGGCACACAGTAGGCACTTAAAACACTTGAAATATGGAATAACACAGATGTAGAGAACGGACTTGAGGGCACGGGGTTGGGGGCGGGGGGGGAGGGGAAGCTGGGATGAAGTGAGAGAGTAACATTGACGTATATACGCTACCAAATGTACAATGGATGGCTAGTGGGAAGCTGCTGCATAGCCCAGGGTGCTTTGTGACGACCTAAAGGGATGGGATAGGGAGGGTGGGAGAGAGGCTCAAGAGGGAGGGGATATGGGGATATATGTATACATATAGCTGATTCATCTTGTTGTACAGCAGAAAGTAACACAACATTGTAAAGCATTTATACTCCAATAAAGATGTGAAGAAAATAAAAACAACTCTCGGAAAGAAATCCCACAGAATAGATGCTAGGTAAATACAGAAATGTGGTTTTTGGTCCAGAATGTATCAATCCAACTGTCCACAATGAGAGGGCTGAAAGGAATCACATGATGTCTTTTGCTCTTCAAAAAACATTGCATCTAAATTCTTCTACCAAAGATGTCCTGCCCACCTTCCCCATGCAGAGATCTCTCTGCATCCATAGTGTATACCCCGACAGGGAGAGATCAAATTAAATGAACACAATTGCCGTTCATTTGGCGATGTGTAAGTAACATTATTCCCTTGTTAGCAAATGAAAAAGCTTGGCTTCAGAATAGTGATTTTACTGGTCCTTCACTGAACTCGAGAGACAAATTTCTAGTACAACTGGGAGACTTCAGAGAAACCTACTCCCTCCAGTCTGCTGCCTTTCTAGCTCCAAGCTGCTACTTTTTCTTTTTTAAGTGATTTTAACCCTACAAAGAGAAGGAACTGTTAAACTAAGGGGTACCCTGAGATGAGATGAAAAATGTAAAAATGCAGTCTAAGTTAAAAGTGATTTACAAATCAGCAGGATTATTACCATTTGGGGGTCATTTTCAGGTCCTGTCCACCTATGAAATGCTTTTGAAAACTGTTCTCATTTCGATCTGATAACTCACCCAAATCTTGGTAACATATGAGGTCAATCTTGGAATAAAAAAATAAACTTCCCTTGAAATTTTCCTCAACTCTGATAAGCATAAGCATGTTTACTTCCTTAATAGCCAAGTTTATTATCTCCATTCTTCAAATTTCTTTCTAGAATAAGCATTTATGCTTATGAATACAAAGAAACCACCCACTCCTTTCATCTTTCTTTCTTTGACATTATTGAAAAGGGTCCTTTCTTATCAGTACTAAATAGACTATAAAATAGGCACATTTGATCAGTTAAAATAAGATGGATTGTATATATTAGGTCTCCAGAGACTCTGTCTTGCCTGACATTCCCCCTCACTGGGACCCAGGCTTATGGTCTCTAGTGCATAATTAATTTTTGTCAAGTGGCTCAGTTCCCTGGGCAAGTAAGATTCGGGTAGACTTGACTGCTTTTGAATCCCCTGTTCTGGAAATCTTTTATGGAGACAAGAAACCAAGAATTTGAGTCTCATCCAGAGCAATGAGCTGCGGTTCAACAGGTAAGAATGATGCCATATGGTCCTCTGCCATGAGATAGTAGGTGCTATTGGTGAACATTAGGGAAAGTTGTGAACCCAAGTTGGTGGGGGCAGGAAAGGGAGGATCAGAGAGAGAAAGAACATAGCTAACTTTCTTTCAGGGGGGTTAAATTTTGAAAAACTCTCATTATTTTGGGAATATGGGGAAACTATGATACTTGTCATGACTCTGGTTCTTTATTTATTATTATTATTTTTTTTTTGCGGTACGCGGGCCTCTCACTGTTGTGGCCTCTCCCACTGCGGAGCACAGGCTCCGGACGCGCAGGCTCAGCGGCCATAGCTCATGGGCCCAGCCGCTCCGTGGCATGTGGGATCTCCCCGGATCAGGGCACGAACCCACGTACCTTGCATCGGCAGGCGGACTCTCAACCACTGCGCCACCAGGGATGCCCGACTGTGGTTATTTTAATATTTGACTGCTGAAGTTGATTTAGCCCTCTCTCTTTTCATCACCTTGGTAATGGGTTTTATTTCCAATCTATGATCCATCCTTCCCTCATTTCCCAAGTATGAGTTGGATTCATGCTAATCAACCAGTCTAATGGCCAGCCTAGGTTAGTGTACTTGGGAAAATGTAGATGGGTATATCGGGGTATGGGGTCATTTGTTGGCATTAAATGTGAATTTTAATTAAATGTAGGCATACATACACACATATGTATTTTCAAAGAGTGGCAGCACTATAATCTGATATTAAGCTGAGTTTTATAACGTGACTGGTATTTTACAAAGCAAAATGACTGAAAGACATGCTAGTCAAGCTTTTGTTTAATTGAGACCAGTTTATGCTTGGAACATTTTAATCATACAGCTCTGTCAATTAACCTGTTTTATTGCTTGTGGTTTAACATTATTAGATTTGGGTTGTTATATCTACTGATCATTTGTCTCTGACTTGTTAACTAGCATATCGTCATTAAAATAAATTGTAGAATTATATTGTCAGTGTACTTAGTTATTATCCCTTAAGTAATATAAACAACTGGAAGAACTTGTGCCAGATGGTAGCATAAACTCTCTTATCATGATTCATTTTACAATGTCAAATTTTACCCAGGTTCTAAATACTAGGAATACTATATGTTTTATAATTGTGTTAAGATGTACAAAACTAGATCTGTTTCATCACACTATTTGGGACAAGTAGGTAAATGTTTATTGTAACAAAATTTGTGGTTAGCAAAATGATGAACCATTTACAGGATATTTAAGTGTACTGTTAAAGTGTGAACTGTAAAATGTACAGTCACAGACTATCAGGTTTTAAATTTTCTTGGCTTGTGAAATGAGACTGCAATTAGATGTGTCTAGGATCACAGGAAATTACCAAAAGTATAATCAGGCTATCTGGGTTGATCTGATAGTTCAGAGAGATAATATTTTTGAGACTCTGTTCAAAAATGTGTTCGAAATTACATGGCACAGAAGATTTCCCTTGCTTTTGTGGCCTTGCCAAGATGTTATTACCTTATCTGTAGTAATTATCTAGGCTGACTGAGCACTCCAGGTTACATATTTCTTCAAATTATAAACTGTTCTATAATAACATAGAGAAATTTATTGGTCTTCTTTACAACATCATAAATGCTAAGCCAAAGCATAGCCCAGCCCACCTACTCCTAGTAAAGACATTCAGACTTTTAAACAGACAAGGGGCCTCTTATCTTAATTTTTACCAGGTAAAGGTACCTATTTCTTTTATAAAGAGACTCTCTCCTAGTGAAATGACTGAGCAATAATCAGGAAAAGTATATTTATTTTCCATGAATTTTCAGAATAATTTGATGAGTAGCCAGATATGTGAGTACAGCTTCTGAACTTCAGTCAGTGATCACTGCTGAGGCAAAGCCAAACTCATGACCCTTGTGGGTTTGTTAACATTATTTTAGGGTGTTAATTGATGCCAGGCCTAGACTGTGAACCCAACAAGCAAAGGCAATGCTTGAATTGCAGATAAACTAAATTCCTAGAATCTCTATTTAATACTTGTGTTCTGCCTTATTTTATAATTAATTACTAACATTTCCCTGCCCCCCACCTGTTTGTTCCATTCGTGGTCTGTTCATTGTTGGGTCTCCAGAACTCTTAACCTTGCCCCTTGTGCAGATGGGTATCTCAGGAAATGTTGAGACAGAAATCTGCATCTGTAAACCACACCTTTCCAACATGATTAAAGGACTCTTGTGCTTATCATGGCTAAGGCAACATCATATGGATTTTTATTATATTTAATCTGGAGTAAAACAAAATACCCATAGCTAAGATTTTTTTTTTTAATTACCATTCACAATCACCAGGGACTTAAAATTAGAGCAAGAAAGCTATGGATATAGAGAAATGTTAGGAGAAAACCTTTCGCCCCAGCACTTGCTGAAGAAAACTGATAGAATCATCTCCCAAATCAGCAGTGTCAACTCCCCACCATCCGATGCTCTTTCTACAAGGATGACAAATGCAAAGCCTCCTTCCCCCTTCACTTCAGTGGTTAGCCTTTCATGGGAAGGGGATATTTCTTCTCTTGGGGCAGCCTCAGTATAAGGTGATTTTTCAGAGTACAAGAAACAAATACACATGATGGTAATTTTTCTAAAGATGTGCTTTCTAGGGCCTTTTTCCAAAGTTTATAACATAGGCGTGTACACCTAAATTTCAAAGACTCAAACGAGTCTTTGCATGTTCAGTGACTTTGCCCATGCTCAACGAACCAGTAAGCATGCAAAAATACTCTGTAGGAGCAACATCTTATTTCAGTAAGATAGGCTAATTACAGTGAATTAAAATCTTTATTTAATCTTCCTACAGTTATCCTTTTAATGTGTTCTGTAATTGCAAACCTTTAGTCTGTTAATCTCTGATTCACTGGTGGGTTTCTTAAGTGTTTATTAAGGAGCACATGTAACATTCTGGTAATTACTAATAATCTTTGTTCATAGCACATTTACAAAGATCTCTGCAGGGAGTTTCATTAGGCTCATCACCACTTATTGTCAGTGTACAACTTTTATTAACAGTCTCCCACCCTTATAAAATATGGAATTTGGAGCTTTACAAAACACAATGAAATGTCTCTTCGAGAGAAGAGACATTTGTTATGGCTAACAAGCTCAAATATTAAGTCAGCGTGTCACCGTCCCTTCAAAATCAAAGTGTCCTCTAATGTCTGTGGTGCCATTTTACCACTGAGGAGAAAGGCAAAGAGGAGTTAAATTACAGTTCTCACCAGTTTACACTATTTATCGGTGACAGCACTGGAGCTGAAACTGGTGGCTCCTAGTCAATGTGTCAGTTTCCCAAGTGCCTCACCTCCTTTGACACAAAGGTGTAATTTTTATGTAGAAGTGCATTATGGTAGCATAAAATTCCACTCAGGAAAAAAAGAACCACTGAGGGCTGTCTCTGGTGGTAAAGGTACCCCTGCATCCCCACCCCAAACAAAACCAGACCTTTGTGCCACCTCCCTGAGAGCTGAAATCCTTTTAACAAGGGACAAGTTCTGGATGACGGCATATCAAATTAAAAGCCACGATAAGGATAAATGATTGGTGTGAATGCTTTTCTGAGAGCAGGGTTGAATAGGGTGAAGGTAAGAGAGAGCATGAGAATACTCTTGGACTGGAAAATGATCTGGAGGTGATGCTAGAAATAAAACCCACCTCTCTCACTGCTTTGCTTAGGTTTGGTGGCAATGCCAAAGGGATGGGTTAGGGTAGCTTTTGCCCCCATTCCCAAATCTCCATCAGTTCCCAACCCTAAAGCCCCGCAAATAATCATAGGATCTAACTAAAAAGCAGAGCATATGCTATGCAAATATAGCTTCAGGACAAATCTTATCACCTACCCCAATCGGACTCTGCAACTCAATTGCTGCCCTTCATATAAATATATAGATTACATACACATATACATGTATATATACATATATATATGTGCATGTGTGTGTGTGTGTGTGTGTGTGTGTGCGCGCGCCCTAAAGCCTCCACTCCCCAGTATAGACTCCATCAGCCAACAGTAGATGAAGATGATAGATGTAAACTTTACTTTGGAAAATAAAGGCATTGCATAAATGTGAGATTTAGGAATTTTCAAACAACCTCATTCTACAGCTTTTAAGGCAGTAATAAAGTCATTGTATTTCTCAACACGTATCATTCTTATGATATCTTAGGAAGTGCTCAGACAAGCTGAATGCCTAAAGTGACATTTCTAACAGTGCTGAGAGTCAACAACAGACTTTGGTATCACTGACTAAGCACACAATCAAGTCAGAGGAAATAGTGCAATAATGGTTCTTGACCAGTTTAAAGAAAAATATTTCAGGCTTCCCTGGTGGTGCAGTGGTTGAGAGTCCACCTGCCGATGCCGGGGACGCGGGTTCGTGCCCCGGTCCAGGAAGATCCCACATGCCGTGGAGCGGCTGGGCCCGTGAGCCATGGCCGCTGAGCCTGCGCATCCGGAGCCTGTGCTCCGCAACGGGAGAGGCCACAACAGTGAGAGGCCCGCGTACTGCCAAAAAAAAAAAAAATTTCAGTGAGTGAGAACATTCTTTTGCTTCTAAAAATATGCTTGTACATTTGCTCATGAACATTGAGCAGCTCTTCCTTGCCCTGTCGTAACCACAATAACTTGCTTCATATTTATGGTGTGGTGGATGGTAGGGCTGTTCCCTCCCAATTTTGAGAGTGTGTAGTACCAGGCTCCCTGGCTCCATGGCAGATGGGACTACTGGCTGCTGGGCAATGGAGCATAGGGCTTGAGCCACACTCTTTTCCCTGTGTTTCTTTCTGACCTGATATTAGGCACTGAATATTTCTTAAGTATTACTCCATTGTCCAATTTGCCCATTTGGCAGCAAGTTTTCATTCTAATAAAAGAAGTTTCTCAGATGGAGATTCCAGATGTGGCTAAACTGCTTTTATTAGGACAATGGGAAAGTCCAATCTTTTCTTCTAGATATCTTGATTGTATTTAGAGTAGTGTGGCTTTGCCTTTGTAATTTTACAAAGAGTTCTATTACGTAACTGGAAAATTGTCTCCTCGAGCATAGAGAGAATTTGTTAGCACAGAACGCAGCTTGGAAAATGCTGATGTAAAGCCTCAATTCGAGAGAAACCTTTTAAGTTGCTGAAATGTAATAGAGACGAAGAAGGAAATTGCTGTTTTACATGATTGACCAAAATGCACTGTAATTATATCAACTTGAAACAGATTCCTTAGAAGAACTGATAACTCTGTGATCAGAATAAGTCATGTGTAGTGGAACTAAATACAGCATGGACTTTCTCTGCAGAGTGCAGACACACCGTAAGTGAGATGTACAGTAGAAAAGACAGCTGTACTTGCCTTAGCCTGTTTAATGGGACCTCTAGCTGCTTTAGGATAGTAAGGAATGGTGGGAGGCTTTACAGAGGAATTAGTATGTACCATGCCTGCCCATCCTTTTGCATGGCTCTGCAACACGGCTGGTGGACTCTCCTCGTGTGATGCTATTTGATGTTGCCGCTCCTGTTTGTAATGAACACAGCATCACTCATCAGACAGTCAGCTTCTAAATGGAACACTCCTCAAAGATTCCGCTTACTGTCCTTGCTGCCTGTTTTAAAGTAGGAGGGTAAGGTTTAATCACAGATATTTAGCCCAAATATATCCTTCCCGTTTTCCCTCTTCCCTCTAATGTCACTGCATAATATTGATACTATTTTCTGTCAGCCGTAGATAAGATCATCTCCAGTAAAAGTAATACTAGTGTTTATTCAGTGCCAGTAAAACTCATTGGCTGACATGTGATACTCTGAAATACTATTCCTAAACATTATTCCTTGCATATGGTAATCATCTATTTGTACATCTCCTTCACATAACTATAAGCTTCTAAAGGGCAGGATTATATCTTATTTCTTCGTAATGCCCCAAATAGTGGAGTACCTAATACATAGTAAGTATTCAAGAACTCATTAACTGAGAATAGTGGATTGGAAATATTATCATCTGTTGGATTCTGAAAAAAGAAAGAAATTGCAACTAATGAGTGAAGTGCCTAGACTTCCAATAGCCAAGTTAGATAACTAGTTAATTAAGAAGTAATTGTACTCTGTATTCATTTTTTGTGTAAGCTGACAGAGGACCCACCTTGGTATTACTGGTACATGCAGACATCATAGACAAAGCTGGTGTCTCTAACCCCATCAATAAAAGAGGAGCTAAGGTCAATTTTCTTGCCATTAGGATTCACTTGCTTTGGTCCCTCTGGTGACTCACAGTTCCTTCCAGGACCGGGTCACATGACTGTGAGATGGCCACAGAGTTATCTGAAATGCTCCGCTGAGGAGCAGGAAAAGGCCAAACGCTCTATATTGGTCATTGACTTTATCTCATAAACACCCTCCTCAAACCAGCTCAGGTCTCCATCCACCCTGAGCAGCTGAATGCCACCAGCAGGGTGCTGTAACATCCATCCTGAACGAAACACTGGAGGTTGTCATGGTGGGAGGGAGATCTTTTCTTTCACTTCTATTAAAAGGACATCTTTCCCTCTCGCAATTCCCCACCTGAAATGCTTGCTCGTGGCTTACTTTTTTTGCCTCTCTGAATCCTATAGGACCAGCTTAAATCCCTTCTCCTTCCTGAGATCCTTCCTGATCCTCTGCAGAAAGCAGTAATTGCTCCCTCTGATGAACACCTGGGCAACTTGTGCTGATGCTACTTGACATTTTGGATATTTTCCCTTTTATTGTAAAAATTTTTTTCTCATTTATTTATTTAGTTTCTTGAGAGTGGGGATAATGCCCCGGGTTTTCGTAAAACCTATAGCATCTTATTTCATATGGCAAATATTTTAAAAATACTTGGTGATTTGGGAGAAAAGTATCCAGAAAGGAATTTGACAGAGGGAAATGAACTTAATGAAAATTATTACAGATATTATGAGAAAAATCTATAAGCATGTAATGTTTTTATAATATATAAAACTATTTTCAGTTATTCTCTTGAAAGTTAGACATAAGAAATTTTTCATACTCAACAATGAATGTAGGTTACAAATATGCAAATGCAGAGATGGAGATTCTTTTCTGAATTAGAATCGAAGTCGTATTTTGGAAATCGCTCTCTATGTTCCAAAATTATTTGTTGTATAAACTTACCTGCAGTTATTCCATTGTACTATTTTGTGTTTAGCATTAGTTAATTCATTTGTATCCCAAGTCCCAGATTATCTCATCTACATACAGTAGTCCAGAAATACCAAACGTGGTCCACCTACCTGACCATCAAATCATGTTCTCGATTCTAGACAGAACTGCTTACTGAGTCTTCTGGGCCAGTGGTTATACACACACACCAAATGCACCTCTGGAACCAGAACAGTTTAAATGAGTTAGTTGTAATGCTTCACGAGCTTCTGATAAGCTCCATGCAATTTAAATTTTAGGGATATAGTTCTTACCTAGAAGCTAACCTCCTAAAAATGATCATGCCAATAGAGATGTAAGTTTGACAAGCAAAAACATTATGAATATTTATGACATTTTAAACTTTGGCAATAGTAAGTTTAGGGCAGTGGAATATTACTTGCTGGGTTGATGAGGATCAAGAGAGAGGATCATGTTGAATGTATCATTTAAAAAACCCATTGATTTAAAGAAAAAAACAATCACCCAGCAAGCACACCTCTTTTATTACGTTTGTTTCCTCCATTCATATTCTGGCATCATTATCTTCACCCAGACTATCATAATTGCCTTCATCATCATTCTGCCCTCCATACTCCCATTCTAATCCACCCAATCAGACAATAAATATTTTATTAGGAATTTGTATATTTCAAGTACTCTACTGGAAGAATCAACTCCTTCATCTCAGGACGGCTACTCTCCTGCACAATCACGTTCAGCACCTCTCCACTTTACAAAGTCAAATGTAATCCAGCCTCACTTTCCAGTCTTATAGTCTACTTATTCTGTTCATATGCCCAATCACTTCAATCAAAGCAAAATATTCACACTTCTCTGTGATATATGTGTTAGTTTTCAGCATAATTCCCTGGGGCCTAGAACTATAAAATAAATCATTCTCAGAATTAGAAGTTGTGTTCATGTCATAAACCTAACAATCTGAGAAAAGCATCTTAGAGTAGACAATATTAGGGGTGTTTCTGAGAATTTCTATTTTAAAAGGCTTGCTTAAACTGTGGAGGGAAGTACAGAATGACGAAGGGGCTTAACTTAGAATTGGGACAAGAAGGTTCAACACAAGGAGTAGGCAGCCTAAAGAAAAGCAAAACTGGAGAACTGGGGTGTAGGGA
>NW_006792683.1:2533236-2565106 GCF_000442215.2 Lipotes vexillifer
GTAGGGAAATGACAGTACTTGTCATAAATCTCATTAGAAACAGACCCCAGGGTAAGACACAAAATACGTAAGACCCTCATACTGGGAGCTTCCACATTTTGAAGGTTAGAGTTCTGAGATGCATGATCATACCAAAAACAAAGAAGAAAAAAAAGAATTTGGCTTTTCTAAAATGGGATACATTTTTATCGCGCACAAGCTACATGCAGAGCACTGTGCTTCTGTGAAGGTCCAGGTAACCTGAACTACCCCTAGTGACCACTCTGCTCTGCCATGAAGTACTGATAATAAATTGTATCATGGTACGACCCAAATTCTTGCTGTAAGCGCAGGCTCCTGTCTGCCAGAATGAATTCCAAATTCATAATCAGGATCAAAGTTAGGCCATATTAGCTGCTCTGTATTTTTAAACTTTGTATTAAATTACCGTCGAAGAGCACTAATTAAGATAAGAAATAGAGCTACTTATTTGTTTCATATGCATCTTCAGCTTTCTGAATCATGCATTAAAACAATCTATGACATCTGTGTGTGCTTTTCGCAAAAGAAAAAAGCATAAATGCCTCAGGGTGCATCTGCCTAGCTAAGAAACAGATGAAAACAACTCTTTCTGCAGTTCTGTTAAAGTACAGAGAAATATCATAATTTTAAAGGCTACAAAAATAAGGTAAAGATTATACAAGACAAATAAATCAGTAAAATCTGTAGCAAAACCCAGAATATTTTAAATTAATCTGAAAAGGCTGAGTCTCCTAAGACTTTGAAAAATGAGAAAAGCCATTTGGCAAAATCCTTAACTTGGATTTTTTGTTTGTTTGTTTGATTTTGTTTCTAGGTTCCAGATTCAGAGATGCGCAACTGATCCAAACAGTTACAAAAGCTTAGGAGACAGCTTTCGAATGATTTTCCGCACAGAAGGGTATGTATGGTTCTTTATGTATAGTCTCTTTGTTGATGTGGGCATTTTAATATATTACTACACAACATGTTTTCTCATTTTGAATGATTTCTTTTCCTAGTCTTAGTAGGGAAAAATATTTAAAAGGGTGTCTTCCTATTTTTGTGTGTGTTTTTCCTGATAATACGGTTGAAAATTAAATATGTATATGATAGAAACTACCACAAAAAGGATGTTAATAATATCCTTTATGAATAATAGTTTGATGACTAGAGGACAATTTTTATTTTGTGCTATTGAGGCTTTTTAAAGTTCTTATAACTGGGGATATCTAAATGTGATAGTTCTTTATTTTGATTCTTAAATATAGCGCCCAAATGTGTTCCTTGTTTGCATTCTGGTTTATGAATATTCAGTCAAAACATATCTTTATCAAAAATTGATGTGTCAAGTTCATCATCCTATCTATTAGATGATCAGATAAATAGAATATTTTTGTTACATAAACTAAAATTGTCTTTGATGTATAGATTCAGTTAAAGCCTCTATCGAGCATAATTTTCCAAAGGATATTAGATGTGCATTTTGAAGTTGTTTTCATAAGAGAATTGGTTGAAAATAATCATTATACCAAAAAGATAACAGTAATAATAACAACTAGTACATGTTTAGCCTCTACTATGTTCTAGGAATTCTCCATATAACTCTTAGAGGTAGGTTCTGTTAGGATCCATTCCAGTTGGACAGATGAAGAAACCAAGACTCAGAAAAGTTAGTAATTTTCACATGTCTGGTAAATCTTGAAGCTGGGACTCAAACCCAGTGAGCTTGACCCCAAAGCCCATGCTCCTAACCTCTGTAGTTCACTACCTCTCTTAGCAGATTATACTGGGGCTACTATTTTGCTAATTAAACACAGGTCATTTATGTCATTCCATGCCAATAGATTCTTTTTAACAACAGCATAGTAATTAATTTATCTACATACTGCAGTTTATTAAATTAATCCCTTTGGTGGCCCATTAGGTTGTTTCCATATTTTCACTATTATAAACAATAGTACAGTATATATTCTCATACTATTTTTTCGCATTTATGTGTGTATGTATATATATATATATATTTCTATTTTTAAAAATTGCTATCAATGGACTTATAAGATCAAATGATATGCACATTTTATGTCACAGATGTTGCCAAATTATCTTCCAAAAAGTATGTACTGACTTTTATATCCTTAGTATTTAAGAGTTCTCACTTCTCCACACCCTCTCAAACACTGCACATTATCAGTCATTATTTGATATACCTGTCACTAACATGCATCTCCTGTTTATAATCTAATAGGTGAAAAATAAAAGTGTCTTAATAGTATTCCTTTGATTGTAACTGGGGTTGAGCATACTTTTATATCATTAGGTATTGTTTCTTTCATGAATTGCTTATTTTGTGTCTCTCGCCCATTTCTCTTAGGTTAGATTTTTTAATTAATTTGTAGGAGTTCTGTATATATTATAGGTACTAATCCTTTAACTATCGCATAAATTACAAATATTTTCCCCAACTTGTCAGTTGTCTTACAACTATAGTGTCTTACACCTTTCAGAAGTTTGTGAGTTTTGAAGGTTGTGATTTTGTGATTATATCTATCTTTTCCTTTGTGATATCTGACCTTGATGACACATTAAAAAAGAAGGACATCCTCTAACCCCAAGATTATAAACATTTACGTTTGAATCTTTAATCCATCTGTGATTTCTTTTTTTAATGTGCAGTATGGCATATAGGAATTAAATTTTATTTTCAAATTGTTATTCAGTTGTCCAAATACCACTGCTGAAAAAATCTATTCCTTACTCACTAATTGGAAATGCTAGCTTTTTTGTATATTAAGCTTCCACATATATATCAGCTAAATTTTCTATTCTGTTTCTCTATTTCCTATTCTGTTTCATTAATTTATCTATCTCTATGCCAGTATCATACTGGTTTAATTATTTTATCTTTAGAGTGTTTCAGGAATATGTAAAAATATGGCCTGCAGTGTAAAAAGTCTAAATTCCTTATCAGGTGTACAGAGCCCTTCCTAGGACAGCCCTTGCTTTTTCTCCAGGCTCACTCCCCGTGCACAGATCTGTTACATAGCGTGCACCACCCTGATTTATTGAGCTTGTTTTCTGTGTGTCTCCCCTCTCCCACCCCAAGAATACATTTCCCTGAGGTGCACGTCTCATTTCCCTCTGTTTTCCCTATCCCTGTGTTTGGCACTGAGTAGAGATACTCAGTAAATGCATGTTGAACAAATGAATGAAAGTCATCACACCAACATCATGATGATGCAAAATGAAAAAGAAAGATGATAATTCTTGCTATAGACTACACCCCTCTGAAACTATGATAATGATCCTGAAGGCTGATTAAATATTCTGAGGTCATCTAGTGACACAGAATCAGCAAATTCTTGCTATTCCTCTGGTGATGTGATACCTAAGTGTCATCGATAATATGCCCGCATTTATGGCAGTTATTATTTGATAATAAATCAAAATCATGTTCATTTCACCCAGTACATATATATATAATTAAAGATAAATATTTGATTTATTGATAATAAATCAAAATCATGTTCATTTTACCCAGTACATATATATATATATAATTAAAGAAACCATAGTTTATTATATAGTCATTAAATTATCTCTTTCCAGTAAAACAATAGTGTCAGCATTGCCAAGTTCTGTAAACTGTAACAGATATCTCTGAATTGGATGTGGGAGTTCCTTAGCCAGATTCATTTCAAGTGTGTTTTAGGAAGAATTTGATGTTTCTGCTTTGATATCAAGTAATGTAACAAACATACAGTATGTGTGGTCCCTGCATAGTAAAATTGGCCTTTTCCTCGACTGTATGTTTAATTGCTTCTAAAGCAAATTGACATTCTTTCTGTAATGCCTTTAGATCTGGACATGTTGTTAGCAAAAGTCAGAAAGCTCCAGTCTTAAAGATGGAAATATTTGTAAAAATACAAAAGAGAAAGCTGCCTGTTATTTTTGATACAGAGCAAGAGCATTTCATAGCCTTAAGTTTAAAAAAAAAAAAAGAGGAAGAAACAAGAAAAAACAAACCTTTTAACACATGCTGTGTTGAATTTTTTTCCTAGAAAAACAGTTCCTTTTGATTTTCTTAGTTAGCTTTTAGAGTATACTCTGCTTTCAAAGATGGTTTTTCACTCAGGTGCGTAGAGGCCAGTTTGCTCTGTGGCCTGCAGGGAGGATAGTGCTAGTCAGTTTGACTATTAACAATTAAGAGAGCTCATCTCTCCTGGTTCTTCTTTTTTTTGTTTGTTTTTGTTTTTGTTTTTGTTTTTAGGAAGAGCGCAAGGGCCGCGAGCACCCGGGAACCCCCGGCCCATCTCCTGGTTCTTCTTATCTAACTTCCCCAGCCCTGCAAGTTAAATGTTTTGAAAGCTAGTCCTTTTCTGTTGTTTAAAAACATTAAAGTCTGTTAATACACTTAGAATCTGCACAGAGCTCCCATTTCCCCACTGTAAGAAAGTGAAGTGGTATTTTCACCATTCTTAGAGATGCAATTCCCCACCTCTCAGCCCAGAATTCACATTTCTAAGAGACAAGAGCTCAATCACATGGTTCTGAATCCCTTTACTGCTTCTAAGATTTTTTTTCTTCTTAGAAGCATAGATACATTGTGCTGTTATTAAGGACATAGTTTTTCAACTCAGCTTTACAGAGATGAAATTAACTTAAGTTTTTAAAACTAGGCCTTCCAAATTCTGAGTAAGGATTTCTGCTATGTGGAATTGTCATATTTACTTAGCTTTTACCAAAAAGGTCGTCATTGCCGAAAACTGACAGGGAAGGAATTTGTCACTGTTGAGAGTACCTCCATCGTCACCATGATTCTTCATCTTTCTCTGGTTTGACAAAATACACTAACAGGTCCATCTACTATAATCATGAGCCCAGAAGACGTGAAGATTTAGCCTAGTTGACTAGGTGCCTTCAAAACCAGTAAGCTTCATTTTGTAAACTCCCCTGGCAAATAGCAGCTATTTACCATGCGTTCATGCATCACACCTAATTTCCTTTTGCTTCAGAGTATCTCATGAGAGTTCTTCTAGTCTCTTTTGTACTTATCATTCCTTTAAAGAGAGTGATTGAGATGTTCACAGATGGGTGAGGGTATTATAAATTATGCTAAAATAAAACCAGGACTGCCCACCTCCTCACTCTCCGTTCTCTGAAAATATCTAGTGGCCATTCTTTCTGAAATGAAGAGAAAAAAAAGAGTTAAACAGAACTTAAGATATTCTGGTGACATAGGTAAAGAAAGATATGAAACTCATATTTATTTTCTTCAGTGTACCAGGCACTGTGCTAGGGACTTTTTCATTTCAGCACAGCACTAGTCTCAACACAGCTCAGCATCATTATGTATGTCTGTATTTTGTGTGAGGTAACAGATGATCAGAGAAGTTAAACAACTTCCCCAAAGTCAAACAGGTATTAGTGACATACCATGGTTTTTCCATTACACTGTATCACCTTTCATTAGACACCAAATTTCGTTGTTTATTAAATGAAAAGAAGACAACGTGGAAGTAGTGGCTGTAAACCTCTAATTTTTAAATAGCTGTTCTAAAACCTTTGGTATTCCTACCCTCAAATCACATACTAATTTAAAGCAGCTTTTATCTCTTCCTTCAAGTAAAGTATGGGAGACCAGTATACGGTCAGTCAACCAAATCCTGTCGATTCTGAGGCAGCACCACAAACCTCTGACAACTCCAGACTCTTAATCCAACCATTGTTCCATCTCTTGCAGAGAGCTCCATATCTCTGATGAATTCATGGTTTTCCATCAGTCTGCTCTCATCCTGCTTGTTCCTTAGTTTTCTTATGAGGAAAATTCTTGGGCATTGGTTTGCCCAAGGCAAATAACTAGGAAACAGGAGGTCAGATTAAACTTAGTTTCAAATGAGAAACATGTTGATTGCTGGTGCCTTCAGAAGTATGGTATTCTTCAGAAAGTATTACTGTAGAAAATATGTGGTTGCATTTGGGGGGCATTCGAACTGTGTTTTGTTTCACGATTTGTTTTCTGTAACCACTGATGTTGCCCCAAGTATCATCTTACAATCAGACCACTTGGTGATTATAATATTTTCTAGTTAAATGACATTTAAGGCCTCGTTTTATGAGCTCCAGCGTAATTGGCTAATTTGGTAAACTCCAGATGTGTGAGATAATGTGCCACTCGTTTAAGTGCCTTTCAGACGGCATAAATGGCACAGCCCCAGGAGGTATAATCACTCCCTCTTGTTTTCATTAAGAAGGGGAATGAGTGGCTTGTGACACAGACAAATGAAGCGGGGCATCTACAACTTGAAAATCAACAACTTGGTAAGATTTGGACATTTTCCTTTTTACAGGTGGACTCACTCCAAGATCTTTAGCTTAATTTGGTGACTAGGTGGGTCTGCCTTTTAAAAAGTGGTTTACCTAGTCTAACAGGGCCAGGTAATTTTAAAGCAGCCTCTGTAAATAGAAAGACCTGCTCTTATAGAAAACCCCCCTAAGTAAAGTAGTGTCTGGAAACTGTCTCTCATTCTCACACGGAAGTGAGGGCAAGCATTGGATTTGAAGAGACAGTGGAGGAGATAACTCTTCCCACTACCAGGAATTGTTATTTGAGCAATCAGCAGCCTCACCACCTAAATCAAGTTCCAACTTCACAAGGCCCAGCAGTTGCTGCTACTTTTTCTCTCTCCTTTCGACCCGACTTCTCATCCAACAGAAACCCATTCATCTACCCAGTATTGCCAAGTTGGAGTGGAGCAGGTGATTCTTGGCATCACCGATCCCTGGATGCTTGGGCTGGTCCCTCTTATCTGACAGCAGGTCCAGTGGAGGACTCACTGCCACTTAACGAACGCAGAATTTTTAGTCAGATGAATAATTACAGACCATACCCCAGAGCCCTAAGCAGATAATCCACAGTATAAATCAATTATGTATAGATCACTGGGTATTGACTGGGTTTGCAAGCTTGGTTTACCCAAATGAATTTGATCTTTGGTGGGTGCCAGATGTGCAGTGTGCCTTCTGTGATGAGTTTCCTGGTGCCTTGAGTACCTTCTCTCCTCTCCTTTTTACTTTTCCAAAGAGGCCCTTCCTGGTACCTACTGGACCTCCCTTCAGTGCTCCCTTGTTTTGTTTTCTTTTGTTTCCAGCTTTATTGAGGTGTAATTGGCATATGACTTTATGTAAGTTTAAAGTGCACAACATGATGGTGTGATACATGCATCTGTTGCAAAATAATCACCACAGTAGGGCTAGTTAACACACCCATCACCTCACGTAATTACCACTTTTGTGTGCGGTGAGAACGTTAAGGTCTACTCTCCTAGCAACTTTCAAGGGTACAGTACAGTCTTGTTAGCTGTAGTCGCCATGCTGTACATTACATCCCTGCTCCCACACCGCGGAGTTCAGCCCTAGGCCTGCCTGGGCTTCTTAGCGATGGCAGAACAAACGTCCTCTTTAGTTAGGAAAAAAGGAAAACAAGAAAAAAAAAACAAAACATAGCAGGTGAGAGTTTGGAGAATGAAACTATAGCAAATCCATCTGGCAAATCTTATAAGTGATGGACCCAGGTTCAGAATACGGTGTTCAATAGACTGAAGCCATTGTCTTCTCCCAAGCTTTCTCCAGTTTTACAAAGACAGAAAAGAGATGACCTCAATCCAGGCATGGGCCTACTATTACTATTCTCTGATGATCTGTGTTCCTTTTAAAAATCATTTATCAATACTTTAGTATATTATACTCTTAAAATTTTAGTCATAAAGTATATGTAACAGCTTTTCACGGAAAGCTATGCTAAGAATTTTAAACTCTATTTAGCAATTCAAGGTTGAAAATTTTTTAAAAATGAAGGGTAAGGAGAAAAAAAATACTGAAGAAGAACATTTTTTTAAAATAAAGATGTGATATATATATATATATATATATATATATTCAATGGGATACTACTCAGTCATTTAAAAAGATGAATTATTGCCATTTGCAACAACACAGATGGACCTTGAAGGTATTACGCTAAGTGAAGTAAGTCAGACAGAGAAAGACAAATACTGTATGATCTCACTCATATGTGGAATATAAAAATAAAACAGAGAAAATAAATGAACAAACCAATCCAAACAAAAACAAACATGTAGACACAGACAACAGAATAGTGGTTACCAGAAGGGAAGGGATGGGGGGAAGATGAAATGGGTAGAGGGGATCAACTGTATGGTGACGGATGGGAACTAAATTTTTGGTGGTAGGCATGCTATAGTGTACACAGAAGTGAAATATAATGTTGTACCCAGGACACTTACGTAATTATCATTAACATCAATGTTACCTCAATAAAAAATAAATTAAAAAAACTGGCAGTTGAACCCACTAGTACATTACTTAGCATTTCTATTTTACCAAATTATTTTACACTGCTGCTAAAGCAAACAGTTGTTGGTTTAGGCTGTATTGGGTTGTAAAGTAGTCTTTACAATCAGGGAATGGATAATGAATTTTCAGAGTGCTCAAATAGCAGCATCCTGGTGCTTCTATGTCCCAGAGTTCTGTTTCCTTTTCTAAATTAGAGGTCTTTTGTTCTGCCCACAGAGTGACCTTTAAAATGGTTTCAGCTCCTAGATTTCCCTCCTGTCATCACCACAGATTGCTAGCTGACCGTCACACTCCCACTCCCCCAGCCTTGCACTAACAATGCTTTCTGACTTAACTGACTGGCCTTTGGCAAGGATTTAAGTGTTGCCAGAGAGTAAGTGAAAACGTTTGCAGTGATGTCAGCCCGTCAGCAAGGTCTGATTAAGAGACCAAACACGGCCTCTCTCAGCGAGCAGTGCTGACAAGAAGGAAGGGAGGACCAGTTGTTTGGGTGGAAATGGTTGTCTTTTGGGAAGGTTGGTGTCTCGATTCAGAGCCTGAGCAGATATTCTTCATGTTTTTATAACTGTTAGTGGGGGGTGAGGGGATTTCACATCTCAGTGGGAGATGTCCATTTGAAAATATTTCCAGGCCTTTATTTTAACTTATTCTGGATTTCTGATGGGCTGGATGCATAGTCATCTTGGGGGGAAAAATGTGTTTACAAAAACCAGAATCCTTTTTCTAGGTTGTTGAACTGAACATTTTCAGATGAGAATGAGAACGAAAATCTCCAAAAACTCTTCTACCTTTGTCTGATTCTCTTATTATAGAAAATAACTTAGGGATGATTTGACATAGACAAGGTTAAAGGAGTTAATATTTTATCTTCATCCTTGATTTCAGCTACTTTCTCTGACTTTGTAGAATTACGTCTTCCAATATACTATCTTTTTTGGTAGGAAGTCTTCTATTCCTGGCCATATGCATATTTGATCTCGTTTTATTTTCCTCAGAAAGAAAAAGGTCACATGGATTTTTAATATTCTTGAACACTGTTAAGAAGTTAAAAGCATTGGCAAGACACATACATACATATGCACACATACAAGCATTTAAACTAAATTTCATTGCTTATGGTTTAGATTGCTACGTTTTCTCTGTAAATCCCATGAGTCAGGTGCCATTGGAGCATCCATGAGTGTGAATTATGATAAGCTTCTACTCAGTTCCTGCTTAGGAATCTGTTTAGTTACCCAGTTACAACGCTCTCATCAGCAGCCCGTGAATTTTTTGTCTAGTCTCATGACTCTAGCTTTACCTCTCCTCCAGCTCTTTCAAGTGGTTTGAAACTGGAAGAAAGGAGGAGGTTCAGATGCTGTTTTTATAACAGTGATTATATTCCAATCAGTGTTTGCCATTTTGGCCCTTTTGCGAAATGTGTCCACGTATCTTACTTCACGTGATGCTCACAAGAACCCTGGCAGGTAGAAAGGTGGGGAGTATGATCTTTAGTTTTCTGGTCAGGAAACTGATAAGAGATGTTAAAGGCCTTGCCCAGCACCTCATAGCTGGTGTTTGTTGGGGCAGGCATTCATCCAGGGTCTTCTGCATCCTATATCATGCTCCCCATTCTGTCAATAACTTAATAGTAGTACTATTAATAATAGAAGCAACATCTCAGATTTACACTGTTCCCATTGTGGGTTCAAAGCATTGCCACAGATCTCATCTCACCTGGCTGTATAGCATCTGGGAGAGGTAGAGAAGAGATGGTATGGTTGGTTGCATTCTACAAATCAGAAAATTTCAGCAGAAAGTAATCTATTGAGATTCCCAGAATAAGAGATTGGATCCTAAGATCAGCACGCAAAGAATACAAAGGTTTAATTTTTTTAATGGCATCTTAGGCAAATCAAATTAGAAAAAAAATATATTCTAAAATGTGGCACCATCATCTCATGAAACCAAGGTAGAGGCTCTTGATCCTTAGGACAGAGCCCTCTCCAAAAGGAAGTTACAGGATGCAGTTTAAGGTTAAGGCTCACTGCATGAACTAACTCAGTTATTTGACCTGTTGACGCCTTTGCCTAACTCAACTTGAATATTGGGTAATAACCAGGAAAACCTCATGAAACATGAGATAAGGCATGTAACCAAAGTTCCTTGGATGACTTGTCGGATGGGGTGGAAATCATCATATGATTGCAATATATGTTGAAATATGTGGTCACCAAAACCTAGAGCAGATGACAACCATATGCAGTGGCCTAGTTCTCCTGCTGATAAACACTATGTTCATAATTCTTCTCTGGCCACAGAGAACTCATGGGAAAACAAAGCCATAGGTACCATGAATTCTAATGTAGACACAGTCTCAGTAGTAACAAAAAATGAGATAAAGTGTGGGATGAGTTTTGGAAACTGTTAAAGAGAGTTTGTAAGTTTGTGTTAAGTGAATGAGTTCTTTGATTTCCTTACATAAAGCTTTTCCTAAATTAGAAGAATCAAGAACCACAATAAGAGAAAAGGCCATGCTCTGCTGTCATTACCATTTTGTATCCTTTAAGTTTTCAGTGAACAGGTCAACATGAATTTCAAAATTCAAATAAAATTCCCAGAAGTTGGCACTATTTATAAAGGAACCTAAATTAAAAGTGTATTGCAATGTAATCCACTAAGCAATAAGACATATCAGTTACTAAAGATCTGGCTTCATGTGTAAAATAGAATATGTGTTAGATTACAGAATGTTTCTTAACCACTTGTTCACTCCTTAATCCTCATGATCTGGCTTCTGTCTACACCCATGTTTACAAACTGCTCTCTCAGAAGCCACCACGGCACCCATATCCTCTTCCATAGAATCTGAGACACTAATGATCGTTAGATGTGCTATTATTTTATATACCATTAGAAAGAAAAAATGCTGACCATTAAACTCCTTGGAGTGATGTGACAAGGGATATGGGTGTTGAATGAGAAGGAGAAATTTTGAATGACTTCCTAGTTTTGAGCATGGATGACTGGTGATAGCCAAGTTATGTCATTTGTACATTCAGAAATCTTTGATGATTTCCCGTTGATCCATGTGGTAGGCCATCACTAAGATGGCCCCAATGACCCTGCCTCCTTGTATTTATGTCCTTGTATAATACCCTCCTTTTAAGCATGGACTAGGCTTATTGACTCTCTTTCAATGAAGTGAATATGGCAGAAGTGATGAGATGTCACCTTTGAGATTAGCAATATAAAAAAACTGGCTTCTATCGTGGTAGCCCTTTCTTATTCTTCCTGCTCTTTTGGTTTCTTGCTTTTCTTTTGCCTTGAGGTCACTGCCCTATGGAGGAGCCCATGTGTCAAGGAATTAAAGGTATCTCTGGCCAATAGCCAGTGAGGAACTGAGGCCCTCAGTTCAACAACAACCTGGAAGGAACTGAGTCCTACCAAGAACACGAGTGAGCTTGGAAATGAATCTTTCACCAGTGAAGTCTTCAGATAAGACCTCCAGCCCAGCTGACAGTGTGTCTGCAACCCCTTAAGAGACCTTGAGTCAGAGGCACATGTTCCTGACCCACAGAAAGTGTGTGATAATAAATTTTACCACGAAGTTCTGGGGAAATTTGTTACACAGAAAAAGTTTACACAAAAGCAAATCCAAAACACTTGATATGATTTTTATTTGGGGCCCTCCTTTCAAACTTTACCTCATCTAGGGTCATCACCTGCATCTTACATTCAAGCCCTGTGGACCAATTATAACTGCTGAAACAATTTTCTGTGTTTTTCTCATGCACATTTATCAGCCAGAATGGCATTTCATCTTTTGTCCAGCTATGGATATTCTGGTCATCCATAAATGCCCAGCTCATATGCTACTTTCTCTTTGATGCTTTTTCTCATCATCCAAAATGGAAACAGTTTTCTCCATCTGTTCTCTTATGGCACTATTTTTCCTACTGTAACATTTCCCTTCAGAGTCAGAGAAACCTGGATTCGAATCCTATATATAAGTTTTGGGACCTCAGGCAGATTACAATCTCATTATACTCCTATTTCTTTATTTGTAACATGGAGATAGTAATATCTACTTTACTATGTTGCCAGCACTAAATGTAGGTATATAAATATGCACACAATCATTGTTAGCTAGTTCCTATAGTTCCTTATATTATAGCTAATTATTTGTAACTATTCACAATTATTTAAATGTGTGTAACTGATGAAATCATCTTTGGGGCTTCTAAAATATACCACACTTGGGCTTCCCTGGTGGCGCAGTGGTTGAGAGTCCGCCTGCTGATGCAGGGGACACGGGTTCGTGCCTCGGTCTGGGAGGATCCCACGTGCCACGGTGCGGCTAGGCCTGTGAGCCATGGCCGCTGAGCCTGCGCATCCGGAGCCTGTGCTCCTCAGCGGGAGAGGCCACAACAGTGAGAGGCCCGTGTACCGCAAAATAATAATAATAATAATAATAAAATAAAATATACCACACAGTTCTTTGTATATAATCATCATCCAGCTTATGTTTGCTGAATTTAATTGAATGATTGCTATTTTCTTATACTCTTCTGGCCACATTAATATAGAAAATAAATATGGTCAAGTCAAAGCAAATACCAAGAAAAATTTACGGCTCTGGTAATATCATTAAGACCAAGATTCTAAAGATTATAATTTGTATAATTATAATTCTAAAGATTATAATGTATCTCCAGAGTAACCTCTTTTAACAGCCTTGGGAAGACAGTAGAATATTTTTAATGGCCATGTGGTGGCTGAAGGTAGGGGATTGGATTTTGGCATGTGGGTTTTAGATTCAGGGGACTCAGCATTCACAAGTGTTTCTGGGTGGTATTGGGGGATTTAGTTAGGGAAATTGGAAGGGCTGATGACCCAAGTCAGGAGCAAACAATTTACTCCCATTGCTTAGAATGTGTTCCGTCTTCACCACTGAACTTATGACACTGCCTGACTGGGGTTTAATAAGCCCAGGAAGCTAAAACAGTACAAATAAAAACTAAATACTCAGGTCAATAAAAAGATGAATTAAAATGAAAGCAAAAGAGTGTTTAAAACAGAATGAGAGGCAAATCAAGTGTTACAATTTAAAAAGACAATATTAACAGACTTTCGGATCCAACAACCATAGTAGCTTGTATCAGAGCAGCTCTCCTGCTGAAAACAATTATAAACATTGGACAAAATATACAAACTACTTTTTTAAGGCAATAGAGAGCCACCAAACCAGGCAGAACTTGTGAGGGGCTACAAGACCTGAGGGAAAGAAGCCCTTCTCAGTGAGCTCTACATTCACTCTGGCTTTTTCTGTAACGCCTTTGCTAAGTCTTACAGGAAAGGTTGGGGGAGGAAGATGAGATCAAGTCTTAGTTGAGGAGAGAGATGAGTTGGAGGCTGGCGTTCAGGGCTGGCAAACGGCTGAGACCTAAGAAGCAAAAATCGCAGAGAAGAGGGAAACTGCAGAGGAGTGAACCCAAAGCAATTTCCCCTTGAGGCATTTGCCAACTTTCATCATTGTCTTATAATTTTCTGCATGTGAGCAGGAAGAAACTCCAAGAAACCCAGCAATAACAAACCAACAACAGACTAACAACAACAACAAAAAACCCCCAAAAACAACAACAACAAAAAACCCCAGAAGTTGAGAAACTTAGAGATGAGCAGAGATTTCAGCAGCCCCATGATGCTGGAGAGACAAGGTTTGGCGTTCAAGCCCAACCAGGTGGAAGAGTTCTGGTAAACACTCTGAGTTTGCAGTTGAGACACAGAATGTCCACTCCTCAGATAAGGGCTATGCCTTAGGAGTAAAACTCAAACTCATTGTCCCTATAAAGCCTAAATCCAGCCCTCAGCAATATGAAGGTGATCTACTAGACTCCATCTGTTTACTAAGAGAAAATTACTCCTCTTTGGGGGGAGATAGCACCATCCAGAGACTCTGTGATTTTTTTTTTAATGCAAAATGTCCTGTATTCAATAAAAAAAATTACAGGATCTTAGGGGAAAAAGACCAAATAACCACAGTAATTGACTCAAATTTCGGAATTATCAGACAGGAATTTTAAAATTTAATCTAATTTTTACTGTGGTAAAATATACATAACATAAAACTTGCCATGCACAACCTGCCAAGACTGAATCAGGAGGAAATAGAAAATATGAACAGACCAATCACAAGCACTGAAATTGAAACTGTGATTAAAAATCTTCCAACAAACAAAAGCCCAGGGCCAGATGGCTTCACAGGTGAATTCTATCAAACATTTAGAGAAGAGCTAACATCTATCCTTCTCAAACTCTTCCAAAATATAGCAGAGGGAGGAACACTCCCGAACTCATTCTATGAGGCCACCATCACCCTGATACCAAAACCAGACAAGGATGTCACAAAGAAAGAAAACTACAGGCCAATATCACTGATGAACATAGATGCAAAAATCCTCAACAAAATACTAGCAAACAGAATCCAACAGCACATTAAAAGGATCATACACCGTGATCAAGTGGGGTTTATTCCAGGAATGCAAGGATTCTTCAATATACGCAAATCAATCAACATGATACACCATATTAACAAATTGAAGGAGAAAAACCATATGATCATCTCAATAGATGCAGAGAAAGGTTTCGACAAAATTCGACACCGATTTATGATAAAAACCCTGCAGAAAGCAGGCATAGAGGGAACTTTCCTCAACATAATAAAGGCCATATATGAGAAACCCACAGCCAGCATCGTCCTCAATGGTGAAAAACTGAAAGCATTTCCACTAAGATCAGGAACAAGACAAGGCTGCACACTCTCAGCATTCTTATTCAACATAGTTTTGGAAGTTTTAGCCACAGCAATCAGAGAAGAAAAGGAAATAAAAGGAATCCAAATCAGAAAAGAAGAAGTAAAGCTGTCACTGTTTGCAGATGACATGATACTATACATAGAGAATCCTAAAGAGGCTACCAGAAAACTACTAGAGCTAATCAATGAATTTGGTAAAGTAGCAGGATACAAAATTAATGCACAGAAACCTCTGGCATTCCTATACACTAATGATGAAAAATCTGAAAGTGAAGTCAAGAAAACACTCCCATTTACCATTGCAACAAAAAGAATAAAATATCTAGGAATAAACCTACCTAAGGAGACAAAAGACCTGTATGCAGAAAATTATAAGACACTGATGAAAGAAATTAAAGATGATACAAATAGATGGAGAGATATACCATGTTCTTGGATTGGAGGAATCAACATTGTGAAAATGACTCTACTACCCAAAGTAATCTACAGATTCAGTGCAATCCCTATCAAACTACCACTGGCATTTTTCACAGAACTAGAACAAAAAAATTCACAATTTGTATGGAAATACAAAAGACCCCATATAGCCAAAAACAATCTTGAGAATGAAAAACAGAGCTGGAGGAATCAGGCTCCCTGACTTCAGACTATACTACAAAGCTACAGTAATCAAGACAGTATGGTACTGGCACTAAAACAGAAAGATAGATCAATGGAACAGGATAGAAAGCCCAGAGATAAACCCATGTACATATGGTCACCTTATCTTTGATAAAGGAGGCAGGAATGTACAGTGGAGAAAGGACAGCCTCTTCAATAAGCAGTGCTTGGAAAACTGGTTAGGTACATGTAAAAGTATGAGATTAGATCACTCCCTAACACCATACACAAAAAAAAGCTCAAAATGGATTAAAGACCTAAATGTAAGGCCAGACACTATCAAACTCTTAGAGGAAAACATAGGCAGAACACTCTATGACATAAATCACTGCAAGATCCTTTTTGACCCACCTCCTAGAGAAATGGAAATAAAACCAAAAATAAACAAATGGGACCTAATGAAACTTCAAGGCTTTTGCACAGCAAAGGAAACCGTAAAGAAGACCAAAAGACAACCCTCGGAATGGGAGAAAATATTTGCAAATGAAGCAAGTGACAAAGGATTAATCTCCAAAATTTATAAGCAGTTCATACAGCTCAATAACAAAAAAACAAACAACCCAATCCAAAAATGGGCAGAAGACCTAAACAGACATTTCTCCAAAGAAGATATACAGATTGCCAACAAACACATGAAAGAAAGCTCAACATCATTAATCATTAGAGAAATGCAAATCAAAACTACAATGAAATATCATCTCACACCAGTCAGAATGGCCATCATCAAAAAATCTAGAAACAATAAATGCTGGAGAGGGTGTGGAGAAAAGGGAACCCTCTTGCACTGCTGGTGGGAATGTGAATTGGTACAGCCACTATGGAGAACAGTATGGAGGTTCCTTAAAAAACTACAAATAGAACTACCATATGACCCAGCAATCCCACTACTGGGCATATACCCTGAGAAAACCATAATTCAAAAAGAGTCATGTACCAAAACGTTCATTCCAGCTCTATTTACAGTAGCCCGGAGATGGAAACAACCTAAGTGTCCATCATCAGATGAATGGATAAAGAAGATATGGCACATATGTATGATGGAATATTACTCAGCCATAAACAGAAATGAAATTGAGCTATTTTTAATGAGGTGGATGGACCTAGAGTCTGTCATACAGAGTGAAGTAAGTCAGAAAGAGAAAGACAAGTACCGTATGCTAACACATGTATATGGAATTTAAGAAAAAAAAATTGCCATGAAAAACCTAGAGGTAAGACAGGAATAAAGACACAGACCTACTAGAGAATCGACTTGAGGATATGGGGAGGGGGAAGGGTAAGCTGTGACAAAGCGAGAGAGTGGCATGGATAGATATACACTACCAAACATATAATAGCTAGTGGGAAGCAGCCGCATAGCACAGGGAGATCAGCTCTGTGCTTTGTGACCACCTAGTGGGGTGGGATAGGGAGGGTGGGAGGGAGACGCGAGAGGGAAGAGATATGAGAACATATGTATATGTATAACTGATTCACTTTGTTATAAAGCAGAAACTAACACACCATTGTAAAGCAATTATACTCCAATAAAGAAGAAAAAAAATTTGCCATTTTAACCATGTTTAAGTATACAGTTCAGTGGCATTAAGTACATTCACATAGGTGTTGAAACCATTGCCACTATCCATCTCTAGAATGTTTTCATCTTCCCAAATTGAACTCTGTAACCATTAAACAGTAACTCCTCCTTTTTTCCTCCCCACAGGCCCTGGCAAGCACCATTCTATTCTCTGTGTCTATGAATGTGACTACTCTAGGTGTTTCATATAAGTGGAATCATACATTTGATTCATATCACATTTGTGTTTTGTGTGATTGGCTTATTTCACTTAGCATGAAGTCTTTAAGATTCGACCATGGGAGCATGTGTCAGAATTTCCTTCCTTTCTATGTCTGAATAATATCCCATTGTATGTACAGATCCCATTTTGTTTATCCATTCATATGTCAATGGACACTGGGTTGTTTTCACCTTTTGACTGTTGTCAAGGATTTGAAGAAATATTTGTATACCCATGTTCATAGCAACATCCTTGCTTTCAATTCGTTTGGGTATATATGCAGAAATGAAATTGCTGGATCATATGGTAGTTCTATGTTTAATAGAGACTTTTAAAGATGTAATAAATATGTTCAGAAAAGTAAAAGAAAAGCTGGAGAATTTCACCAGAGATTTGAAATCTGTTTTTAAAAAAAGACAAATGGAAACCTTGAAAAATACTGTAACAGAAAATAAGAATTCAATAGGTGAGTTTTCAACCCACATGTTACATTGTCAGCATGTAGCTTGTTAACTGTTTTATAAGTTCTTAAATATTAGGGACTGTGTTTTATCCTACCAGTGTGCAGTGGTAGGTACTCATTATTACAACTACTTGATTGAATAAGTACAGGAGTAAAAATAATGATAATAATAATAATTATACATATATTTTTGATGAGGGAAATCACAAAATTTTTTAAAAACTCATTTTAAGCAACCAAAAAACAAATTTAAATTTACCAGAGGCCAGTCACTTTGCTAAGTGACTAACTTAGCATGCCCTAACCCGGTTAGTTCTCACAACCTATAGGGAGGAACTATCATTCTTCCCATTTTATCGATGAGTCAACCAAGGCCCAAAAGTTTGTGTAACTTGTCTAATGTTTCATAGGTTGAAGAAATTTGAACCCACGTGATCTGGATCCAGATCTTTACCTCTACATTATTTTAAAAGAATTTTTTTTAAAGAAACGTAGATTGTTCTGCTTTGGCTGAGTAGCTAGGTGCAAATTTTAGAAAATAAATGGAAAATTGAGACACCAAATTGCATAGTGACATCTGCTAGGGTACTAAACTCTTTTTGTAATATGACCTTTACATTTTTTCAGATGTTCCTTCTGGACAACAGGGCACTACTTAATGTATTTTGGCATGGGCTCTGTTATGCATGTTTGACATAGAAGAAACACCACGATAATGAACAGAATGTCCCTTCTTTCTCCTGAAACTCCAAATTGCTCAGGGCCATAAGATACAAACTGTGGGTTTAAAGTTGACACTCTCAATTTCCTCCTTTCATGTTTGTGGATCTCATTTGCAGGATGCTGACATTTTACCTTTTCTACATCCCTGTCTTCACTCCTCTCTCTACCCCATCATCTGTCTTAAATGTTTAATCTTTTTGCTGTACCACCTCAGAGCATGTTGGCTTTTGATGGCAGATGTCTTCTCCAATGATGGGACATTCCTTGGGGAAATCCATTTTCTTTCAGCCTTGGCAGGGAAGATCATACACTTAGCACACAGAACAAAGGGAGTATTCATCAGGACCTTAAGATTCCCGATATATTTGCCTTCAGCTCTCTTTTCTTCAAACTCTTTGTTCATCCAGGTTTCAGTTCTAAGTGTCCTGCATCCTATTTGGATCTCTTCTTTTGCACCCTCCAATATAAAAGATCTTTTCTTTATCTCTCTCCCTTTCTTTCTTCCTTTTTTCCTCCCTTTCTTTCTTCCTCTCTTCCCTCCTTCCTTCCTTCCTTCCTTTCTTTCTTTCTTGAAAAAAGAACTACTCATTTCAGACAGAATTAAAGTAAATAAAACTGTTAAAACAACTCTTTTTTGTGATATTAGACAATCGTATTATTAAGTATCCCTTATTCCTCTCTGGTGTGAGGGCCAATTCCCTAAAGTTTACAAAGCTTTTTTATATAGGCAATGAACATTATGCAAGCTAAGAACAGATATCTACATCTTTTCTATATTTATGCTGTTTCTTTGCCAGCTTAGAGGAACACTTGTAACCCACCAAGCAAATAGTATTTAGTGGCTGCCCATGTATACACAGCCCTCTGTTAGGCAGCACACAGAGTATGTAAAAGAGACACAGCTTTGGCCTTCTAAAAGCTTAATTCTGCAATGCAGTGACTGTAATGAGAAAAAATTCTTATTTCAGTCACATGACTATTAACCTTTGTGATAAAAGTTTTCCGAAAGCAACAGGTAGAGATTTGACCAGTTGGAAAATAGATTTGCATTTTCAATACCTCTGTATCTCTTAACACTCTTACAAAACCATTCTCAATCACAGGGAAAAGACACACAAAAACTGCATAGGGACTTTCCAGATAGAAGTAAACTGTCCCAATAGGAAATAAAAATCTTCAAAGTGTCCCTTTCATTGGGCTTGTTTCTTTTCTTACAACAAATGGACACATCAGACATAAAATTTAATTGAGACACACTAAAGTAAGACCTGGCTTACCTGAATAGGAGAGGTCACAGCATTCCATTAAGGAGACAGCAAGGCGCTAACAACGCATTGACTACTTTATATCACAGTATATTGAACTTCTAGTCACCACCAACTATTTAGGATTTCAACAGCCTCCCGTTAAACTCTGCTGCGTGATTCTATTTTACATTTCTCTTCCTGTGTGTTTGTTTTAATTTAAGAGCCAGTATGCATATTGACAATTCTTTGACAGCAAAGGTAAAACCACCAGGAGTGTGTCTGTTTATTGAGGACTGACAGCTTTATAGCTAACATAAAAATAATCTAATGTTTATTGGGGCAAATGTTTGGACGGAGGATTAAGTGAAACTACCGAATAGAGAAAACCTTTTCATCCTATTCAGACTTTTCACATAAGGTTTGGGATCAACTACATAAAACTTTTTGTGTTGATTTCTTTAATGCTCTTCCCTTAATTTGTCCCACTACTCACTCCCCTCCACTTCGCTACCTCAAATGATGTTTTACGACAGGGGTTTTGAATTGAGTAAAACTTTGAAAGGGAAGATGCTACCGTTCATAGATTCTTTGCTGTAGAATTTACATGAGCCATGCAAACTTGCTAGATAACAGTAAAGCAAAATCTAAACCACATTGCTCATAATATAAACTGTCTTTTCCTACTGTTTCCTATAGCTTACTTATAGTAAGAGTTCTTACATTTTTTTGTTTTTGTTTTTTGCGGGTTTTTTTTTTTGCGTTACGCAGGCCTCTCACTGTTGTGGTCTCTCCCGTTGCGGAGCACAGGCTCCGGACGCGCAGGCTCAGCGGCCGTGGCTCACGGGCCCAGCCGCTCCGCGGCATGTGGGATCTTCCGGGACCGGGCACGAACCCGCGTCCCCTGCATCAGCAGGCGGAGTCTCAACCACTGCGCCACCAGGGAAGCCCTGTTTTTGTTATTTTTAATACTTGTAGGTGGGGAAGGGGAACAGACATAGCTTTTAAACTGTTTCAAAACTGGTTTTAAACTGTTAAGGAGTTGTTTGTTTTCAGTTTTGCCGTTAGCCGAGTATCAGCAGCATTAGATTGTTATCTTTATTTTAAATGAGCTTTCTGAAATGTTTTAAAAATAAATTATTCTTTCTGTTAGTGGAAATGTTACCCATTTGGAAATAATTTATTTAATTTAAAGTAGTTCATCAAGCTATTATTAGATTAACAATGCTTGACTTTAGTTTTTTTTAATTTGATGTTAATTATAATTACCATTAATATCTCTTTTCCTAACATCTTTCCTTCCAAAATTAAGAAGAATTTTATACTCATCTAACTCCCCTAGCAGTGTTCAGGTCGGCTCTTACTACTCCTCTCTTCACTGTGCTCCCCGACCCTTACCCTCTCCTGATGCCATTTTACGTGGAGGAAAATAAAAGGGAGAGAAAAATTAGGCAGCTTGTTAAAGGTCGCTTGCTAAGGAGTGGCTGCAGAGCTAGAAATGGAAACCAGGTTTACTAGCAGAGCCCAGAGCCCCAGGGTAATTAAAGTGCTTCAGCTTTTTCCCTTTGAAAAATCTACTTGTCTCCTGACAAGGCCGATATGTGAACATTCAAATAGCTCAGTTTTCAACTTTATCACCGGAACTAAACGTCCCCACAGATATGGGTAGGTTTGGGGGCAAGTGTGCTGTGTATCATGCATGAGAATAGACCAAAGAGATTCTGGGAATGTCAGAATCTTCCAGCAGTTGAGACGTAGTTTTTTCCAGGAATTGTATACCAAGTATGCATCTAAAGCTAATTAGCACATCACCTCTAGGCAGTATGCGGTGTTCAAGGGTCAGGATCCTATCGAACTGTCTTGATGTCCCTGGGACCGGAATCAGAGATGGAGTTCAACCAATGTTTGTTTAACTCAACTAAACCGTTATTAAATTCTTAGGTCTGTTTAAAGATAGATTTGGCCCTTTTTTAAAAACAAAAGAAAATAACCTACTATTTTTTAAAATTTACTAAGTGGGGGACTTCCCTGGTTGCGCAATGGTTAAGAATCTGCCTGCCAATGCAGGGGACACAGGTTCGATCCCTGGTCCGGGAAGTTCCCAGATGCTGCGGAGCAGCTAAGCCCGTGGGCCACAACTACTGAGCCCGTGAGCCACAACTACTGAAGCTCACATGCCTAGGGCCCGTGCTCCACAGCAAGAGAAGACACCACAGTAAGAAGCCTGCCCACTGCAACAAAGTGTAGCCCCTGTTCGCCACAAGTAGAGAAAAGCCCACGTGCAGCAACGAACACCCAGTGCAGCCAGAAATAAAATAAATAAATTAAAAACAAAAGGGGAAAAAATCTTTTAAAAAAATAAATAAAAATAAAATTTACTAAGTGGAACACATAATTTATTCCTCAGTAGGTTTAATTTATTCTTAATTCCTTTCTGCCTCATCTCCATGGTGGTGATGATTGCCTACATTTTAAAGCACTATAATGTCTTGTCATGCAGAAGTTGTAAGTTGCTAGTTATGGTGTCTATGGAATTTTCATTTCATTTCCAGAGCATCAACATAAGGCTTAGAGGCTTGTGGGCCCTTCTTTTGATTTACACTGTGCAACATTTCACTTTCTTAATAAATGAGGGAGGGCATGTCCTCCCTTGATCAGACACACTGTTGTCCTTTGTCACATTTCCCATGACTCTGATGCACTGGTACAACTCCTTGGCGTTTAGCTTGTGCTGGATCTGAGGAGGTTATGTACATGCTATGTTGCATGTATTGCATTCTGTTCCTCTTCCCCACGCCCTCCGGATCAGTCTGCATGAACTGCCTATTACTTTTCAGACTCTGCTTATGGTACCGCCATGGTTCTCTAACCCATTCTGTGAGTTTGGTTCCTCCTCTGGGTTGGTGACAGGAATCTTAGCTTGGCAAACAGTCAGCTACTACGTGTCGTCCCAAGAAGGACTGATGGGCTTCATTAGGGCATGTGAGTCACACTGCACACATGCTTCACACACCCACACTCAGTCTTATATCCACACTAGCCCCAGTTTTAGAAATAAATTCTTCCTCAGTCTTGGGCTTCTATGATTAGAAACCTAGAGGTTACTATGACCACTTGTAAATCCATTCTTCGCGTTTTATTTTACACTTTCTTGAAGATATCTGGACCCTTGTTAGAATCTTCCAGGCAAACAGAATTGTGGTGCCAGGTGTGCTATACTCTCACCACAAGAAGCTGGACTTCAGAAATCAACCTAAGGAACCATGGAGCACAACAAAATCCTGCTCCGAACAAAGTTGCACTCAGAATGGATCAGTTTGCCTGTAACAAATTGACCAAACTGACCACTTTATTTATGATCCTTAGGACTTAATAACAAAGTTAAAATCATTTCCAAGCTATATATCACTCAGCAGCATTTTTAAATCATGTTCTAGTTTTGTTTTTTTAAAAAGCAGTTTCCCCCAAAGCCCCCATAACAAAAAGGGCAATTTAAATAGATTATTGTATCTTTAAGGTTATTATAAGTTATAGTCATATAGGGTGACCTGGGAATTCCCTCTTTTCCCTTTGATTCACAAAGTTGTAATAAATAAAGTCTTCACCATAATGGTCTAGTGGCCTCCAATAATATAAGCATGGTGTATGGTAAAAACAAATATAGTGAATGCATAAATTCATGCTGCAAGTAAAACTTAGATTATTTGAAATTTATGAGATTTTTATATTGTTGATTTTTGAGTCAATTTTATGCACTGAGCTAATGACATAAACATACCTTTAGTTTTTAGTACTTGGTCAAGACTCTTATTTTACTAGTATGTTTATAATACATCATCAATAAACAGGTCTACAGTTAGATTTTTGATTCATTCCATAATCATATTTTCTAACCCTGTTTCAGTCTGAAGCAAGCACGTTAGATACTGGCGTTGTGTGTCTGTTAAAAGAGTCATTGCAATTTATTTTTTTATTAAAGGTGAGGGTTAATTATTTTCTTCTTTAGAGGACATAAAACCATTCTTGTGGAGAAATTAAAAAGTGAACATCACTAACTAGGAAACACTTATTACTCTGTCCTACACCCCTGTTAACACTCCATGCACCTGCCCCTGGTTGTATGTGATCATTACCGTGTGGTATTTTATCTCCACTAGCTGAAGACCTTTATTTTTATGCATTTGCCTCGATGCTTGATGCTTGCTGATTGACACCTTCATCTCTATTAACTATTTATTTGCCTTTGAGGTTATATCATATTCACTTTCCAAGTCTGTATTTTTTTCATAGCCCAATAAGATAAATGTGTTTCATGAACTTCTATGATTTGCTTCTTCTTAACAAGTTTCTTCTACTTCTTTACTGAACTTCACAATGAGTATTTTACTCCGGTTTTCTGGAAGGTGTGTGTGAGTTGATAAAGCCCCACTGTATAAATAAAACCAAGCCAAAACTTGCCACTCACAAGATAAAGCCAGAAGAGAATAAAGGCCACATGTCAATACAGAGAAAGAGACTGACTGCGGCTCTTTCCCCCTGCTTGATGTTTATACTTATTTCTATGGAAACTGCACGTGGCCTTTTGAGGGTTGAATTTGACGCTGGGGTACACGAGTAACTCTGAAAACAATTGGTCCCTGAACTTTGGGTTTGTCGCATACGTATGCTTGTCCTCCTTAACTCCTAGCATGATGTGGATGAGACCATCAAGGTATTCATGCTGGGGGATTTTTGTGTGTGTCTTTCGGGGCAGAGGAGGCAGCAGAGGGTAAAGCAATGTGGGAAGAGGCTTCTCCTTCAGGATGACTGAGAGGTACAGAATAATGTATTAGCTTCCTTGTTGCTTAGAAGTAAGAACCCGAGGTGCCCCACTTGTTCGATTTGTTCAAATTTTCCAATTAGTAACTTTGCCAGAATCAAAAGCAATTTGCCTACCTACCTCTTCTATCCCCATTCCCACCCCCCACCCTACCTCTATTTTCTCTCAGTAAATATCTGTTAGGAGGTTTTAAATTATGAGGAACTTCTCTTTTTGCATTCCCCACACAGTGTATAGAGGCAATCAGACCACAGTATCTTTGCCTATATGTTACCTATTTGCATCCACATCTTGTGTACATGCATGTATGTTTAAAGATGATATTTTTACTTCACTCAGATTTGAAGAAAACGCGAAAGTCAAGCCAGTATAAGACCCCATTTCAGAGGGTAAGAGCACTACAGGGAGACAAGGATTAGCAAATAAAAACATGAAAGAGGAGTTTTAGGAAGAGAGAACCAGAGAGGACTGCCTTTAGGATGTGGGGTGTGAGATGGAGTAGGCTCTCTGATAGGGGTAAAAATATTTCTCCTTCAGAGAAGTCCTGGCTGTGTTGGGCACCTGGGCACTATTTCAGCATGCACAATACCAAAAATCAATCCTACACGTTTTTAATTTTTTAATCAGAGAAGAAATATTACATTGAAAAAAATGGAAGTAGTAAATATGTTTATGCTGATGGACTAAACCTTAGAGTCTTAAATACCAAAATTCACAATAGAGTGTGCAAATTAAGCTTTTGCTACATAAAAGTATCTACTTAATGTGTCCAGTTCTAGAGTTTCTCAGGGGATCATCAGCTGGATGGTGTTCTTTACTTGCCCTGCAGTTGCCTAAACTTTGGACATTTCACAGTTTATTAACAACTCAAACACAGACCAATTTTTCTATTTATGTAATACTTGGGCCCCTAGTTGGATGGGGGAGGGGGATATTCCAGCTCTTGACTGTGGGTTTTCAATTACCCATGTGGCCTGCCTCCCGTTAACAAGAATAATTGGAAACTGGATGTACAGAATACAGATTCACAGCCATAGAAAAATTCTGCTAGAAATATGAATTTTATAAGCCTCTGTTAAAGTTTTTTCAAAAAGATCATGTTTTTGTGGAGATTTCATATATGAGACCTCTGATACACGCTCTTTCTCTCTCACATGTATTTTTCTCTCCTAAAATGTAAAATATTACCCTATTCTCTGCTTCTTTAGGGCTAGCATGGTACGCATCACATAAGCCACTGGCATAATTTTTAGTTCTAGTAACACAGTTTTGTGGCGGAAGAGTTGATGGTCCACCTATATCTCAGAGTACAAAAAAAGAGTACTTATCTAGTTACACTAAATTTTTTTCATACTATCATTAAAACAGAAAGTATGCAATCTCTTTTTAAAACTTTTCATTGAAGTATAGTGTAATACAGCAAGTATATGTAAGTGTCTAGTTTCAGTGAATTCTCACAAGCTAGATACCCACGTATCCAGCGCTCAGATCAAAAAACAGAATATTTTCAGCTCCCAGAAGCCTCCTGGGTGTCTCCCTCTGTTCACTGTTGCACCCCACCCCCAAAAGGTAAGGACCATCCCGATGCTGACTATTTTCAATTTTCAAATATCACATCGTTTTCTCACCAGGTTTATTGGCTGATTTTTGCGGGAGAGCAAAGGGGGGTGGTTAATCCCCTATAGCTGACTTCTTTGCATTGTGGGATTTTCCTAGCTGTTAATTATTAACTTTTCCTTAAAATAAAACTCCCATTGTGTAAGGAGAAAAACTCCATGAGCACAGTACATGTGATATAAATCACTTTTATGTCTGTGAAACAGCTGAGTTTACATTTTTATTACATTGTTTGAAAAAGTATCTTTTCATCTGGAAAGAATCAGTTTAAAATGTGATTGTCAACACAACTAAACCAGTTTCTGCTTAAAATGGCTGCTCGTGGAGTTAACTATAATTAAGCCAGGTTTTTCTCCATAGACATTAGTTGCTAAAACCTAGAGGTTTTCACTGAGATTTGTCAAAGAAATTTCTAGACTTTAAAAGGCAGGTAAAGTGTTTTTGTTTAGAGGGAGGAAGTAATAATTAATGAATAAGAATATTATTGTAAAGGGCAGAACGTTTCCCCATGAAAGATGATTTAGTGGTGTAGTTTTAAGTTAAATTCAAAATAACGCATGCATTTATAAAATGTTTCCTCACAGGAATACTTCAGTTTGAAAAAAGATGCGTACTTATTAATTAGCAACTTCTAGCCTAATTTTCTCTTTAAAATTTTTTAGATATAAATAATTCTGAGAGGATCCTTTTAGAAATATACTATAGTTTAATTACATTAACCATTCTACTCTAAGCATAAACAGTAGTTTTGAAGCCTGTAGTCATTTGCTTATTTTCACTAACTTCTTGCTATTTATTTTGAAATTTTCAAAAAGGAAGGACAAATCTTTTGGTGGTTTTTTTTTTTTTTTTTTGCTGCATTTAATTTTGAACTCTATTATTAAATGAAAATTGATATATAGCATGTTCCTTTTATTGCTGAAATACTTTCTTTGGAAGAATGTGATATAGATTTTGGTTATACACATCTCCTTGTTTCCAGTACTGTGATGCCATTATATGTGTAACTTTATAATAGCCCAACCTTCCCAAATTCCTGCTTTCAAAAGTTTATTTTTCAAAACGTAAGGCAGTCATCACCATGCAATTGTGTGTACTCACTAACCTTTCATCTTAAACCAGATTTCCCAAATCCCATTATTTTGTGGCTTTTCTAACACAGGACTTATTTTTACACCCTCAAAAGTGTTGCAGGCTTTTTTAGAGAACAGCATTTCTCAATAATCCATAATTTAGTGATCTGTTTAAATATGAGCCGAGCAGAGCCCATCTTGAATATACAATATAGGTTCATCAACAAAAGAATTTTATGAATTCACAACACTAAATACATAGTTCTTTTTTTTTTTTAATGAGCTAAAGTAGAATAAATTCAGCACTTTACTTGGCAAGAACAGATGTGGTAAAACTTCAAAGGCAGGAGGAGAGATATAGACAATTTATAGATTTAAACAGAATATGGCACCAACCCTCAAAAATTAGGTTTAGAAATAATTGAAATTTTTGCACAGATCAGAAACGTTGATGATGATGATTTATTTTGGATTGGAAATTTCCTTTGAGATAGTTAATAATTATTATTCTACTTATTACCTTTGAATTTTCGCTGTAAATATATTTCTATCCTAAGATGCTGCCACACTTTAGAAAGAAAAATTAACCTTAACAAAAACACTTCTAGATCCTGGGGCCAACAGATGTTAAATGCCACCCCATGAAGCCGTGAATCTCACCTTGAATGCTCCTAAACAGTACTTTGTACCTACCTTTCTCTTTTTATCAATTATTAATTTAGGTGGACTGCTTTTCTCTACTAGAAAAAATATGTATATAAACCTAACTCTAGTAAGAAGATGAATTCTTATATGAACAGGATGAACATTTTTTTCCTGCTTACATTTTAGTTTTCTGTATATTTTCTTAAACGTTGTATTTTTATCTGACCCTGCCTCGTATGTGTTTGTGCCAAATGACAGACGCAGGGTATAGTGAGTGTTGCCTGGTTTCCTTGATGAAGATTGAAAGAATTAAATTTTTTCAGGAAGGAAAGGTGTTAGTAAAGCAAAAGTGCAGCATAGGTATATCAAACTCCCAGTGGTTTTCTCAAAACAAAATGGCAGGTTCTTTCTTCACTCTAATACTCGTCCTTTCTTCCCTGAAGATACTTGCTTCCTTCTCCTCCCGCCACCATACCCCCCCAAAAAATATAAAATACTTTAAGGAAAACAGATTACCGGTAGCAGAAATTCAAAGGACTTCTACTCATTTCACTGAATTTAATTATTTATGAGAGATTATCATAGTAATGCAATGTCAGTATTAACTCCAAATAATTCAACTTCCTATAGAGTTTTTAAAACTTCTCTTATAAAGTTAGTACTTTTTATTTCTGTCAAAAGTTAATATTTGCATGTATTATACTTATCAGCTCATAAATGAAATTTATTGAAAATAACCAAAGAAGTCAAATGTTAATACATGATTGAAATAAAATACACGTACAAAAGCAACAAAGAAACATTAGGTAAATACCTTTTTCTGGGAAATCTGGGCAATCATCCCCCCCCCCAAAAAATATTTTGTTTGGTTGCAGGAGCAGTAAAATGAGTAAAATCAAATCTACAAAAATCCTATTTTCACCTGAAATTTATAAATTTGACAAGTCCACTAAACCATAAACCCTTATGGTTGGAAAACTGATCTTTTCTAAGTAAGTAAAATAACTAGAGAGAAAGCAGTGACTTACTTTTCTTGAGGGCCAAACCAGTAAGACAAGTTTAGTTCTCAGGAATATGAGGTCCTCTTAGGAAAGGAGAATGATAGATGACAGCAAAGCACATACTTTCAGTATTGATAGAATCCAAACATTTCCATCAGAATTTTAAACATATGCACAGACTCATTCCTTAGTTGGTTGTGAAATTAAAGATGCAGTTAAAACACTAAATATTTTATAGTATTACAAGAGAATGTTTGGAGCCTTTTTGTTTTACAACACGTACAGATGTGGAATGCCTGTCCTCAATTGCTGTGGTCATCCACAATTAAAGCGTGGTGCCGTGCTTGGGCTCAAGTGATCCATAAAGGGGGTGGGCTATGGGGAGGCAGTGTCCCTGGGCCCCTGCCTCGGTGGCTCAGCCTTCCATGACCGCCACTCTTTGTTGAGAATTGTTGGCAATGGCAGCAGTTTGCAGCTTCAGATAAGAGCCGCTATTCTCAGGTAATGCCCTCGATCCGGGCCCCTGATGACAGACTGTGGAGTGCAAGTTTTTTCAGGTGCTCTGTTTGCTCAGTAATCCTTCAGTGCCAATCTCCTGCAAAGAGTGAGCGGGACCCATCAGTAATGGACATCAGCCATTAAGCTCGTAATATTTGTCATATATCAGGTTTCTGCTTTGTTACTCTCAAGTGATGAATGGATGCTGTTATGCTTTAAGAAAATAAAGCAATGTTGTAAATATGTCCAAACTTATAAAAATGGCTGCTCTATTTCTTCCACTTCTTGAGAAATAAAGGCTGAGTACCCCAGAACTGCTAGTCTTTTCCTTTCAAAGTACAGAGAGCAATGCACTTTAAGTTAGTGTTTGTAGTTACCTAGGGTCCACATCAAACAAATTACTCTCAGAGTGTCTGCACGGTGTTTCACCTTGATTTGATACAGCTACGTTTATGTGTTGTACAGCATTCTGATTAAAACAGGCATGCTTGCAAAGAACTAGTCAAAGAAACCATTTGTTCCTGCGTGAAAAAACCCAAACAGGGAACTTAGGTGTTAAAAAGAGCAGGAGGCCAAAGCAGTTCTCAGTCTTAGTTATTCCTCTGTTAGGCAGACATGTTTCTGCATCACAGAAAGAATAATTTTTTAAAACTTCTTGATATATTTCAAGAAGAAAAACTTTCTAGAAAACGATATTTGTATTTAATATTCTGTGTACATTTGCATCTGTCTTGTTAATATATGTATACAGTTATTTGGAATGACGTGACTTCTGTTTAGTATGAAATGGGCTGTGTTTTCACTCTTTTCATCTTTTCTAAATTAGTGTCAATTTCACCATTAATTTTGGAGATTCTTCAAGAAAGTTTGTCCTTTTTGAAAATATCCAGAAATTAAATTCTAGAACTGGCATGCTAAGTATGCTTTAAAAACCTTTGTGTTTTTATCTATCGTTTCTGTAAAGTGTTTGGAAAATGCCATTGGCAACTTTGTAAAGAAAAGGAAAGTTATTGGTGACAGTTCTGAGGTAATGCTATAATAAATGAGGACCCAGGCAGGATTAGAATCCATGACTCTCTCCCACCCCACCATGGTATTCATGGCTATTCTCAGCAGAGTGTATTTGGAGGGCTATTTCCTTGACTCTGTTTTGATGGCCACTGTCCTCCCCACTGCTTTTGCCAACTTACGCAAAACTCCTTCGCCTCACTGAGAGAAGGTGCCTGGAGTTATGTGTGAATCCCTCTCATCAGGGCCACTGAGTAAATGTTAAAGAACACCGCCCCAGCCCCAGCCCTGACATCTTTCATTATCAAGACTCTCCGTGTTGATTCTGCAACCCTCGAGCAAGAAAACTTATAGAGGACAGTGGCTGCGTGTGTTTATTTTATTACCACAGGCTCATAATTGTCAGAGAGGTGAGGGGCCTCACCTCCGACAGCTGTAATAGCTGTGAAAGCCTGGGGGCCTCTACCGAGGCCCACGGCATGGCCCAGAGCGATATGCCGTACTCTTTCAAGGTTTCCCCACCGTACCCTCATTTTCATGACATTTTTTTCCTGCTTTTCTAGATGGCCCTTAAAAGGCATTTTAAAGTGCAGGGCCATCTAGTAGGATGAAGGGAGCAAAAATTGTACAGGACCTCTGTGGTCCAAGAGAATAGAATTGGAGTCATCTCAGGACTCAGAGGAAGAACTTTGCACAGACGTTGTTGGAGGGATTAAACTGTCTAAGAATTTAGGCTCTGCCTGCAGAATGATGTCTCTGGCAATTTAGACACAAATTAGGAATCTCCTGGAATTCATTTAGTGGCAATTCTCGTGATTACTTTTCAAATGGGTCTGTTCTAATCAGCCTGTTCTGAATGGGCCTGTCCTAATTGCAGAAATACTGCAGAACATCTCTTTTAATGAGTTATCTATAGAAAAGAAAAGCACCTCTGGGTTGCTCAGCATTTAGATTCAGGTATTCAAAACTAGGCATTTTTGGGGCTTCCCTGGTGGCGCAGTGGTTGAGAGTCCGCTTGCCGATGCAGGGGACGCGGGTTCATGCCCCGGTCCGGGGGGATCCCACATGCCGCGGAGCGGCTGGGCCCGTGAGCCATGGCCGCTGAGCCTGCGCGTCCGGAGCCTGTGCTCCGCAACGGGAGAGGCCACAACAGTGAGAGCCCCGCATAC
>NW_006792683.1:2565184-2568056 GCF_000442215.2 Lipotes vexillifer
AAAAAAAAAAAAAAAAAAACAACAACTAGGTATTTTTTACATGCCAGTATATCGATTATATTTGAAGAACAATATAGATGCTTGAAACGTGCCAAACAGCAGAGAACAGGAATAATCTTTAACGAGCGTCTACTGTGGTGCTGGGTTCTTTATACACATTACAATATGTGATCTTTGAGGTAGATTTATTGTCCCCATTTTATAGGTGGAAACCAAGGTGCCTGAGGTCCCACAGCTAATAAATACATCCAGGAGCGTCTGATTGCAGAGCCCATGCTCTTGCCTGTACACCAGGGTGCCTCCCGAGGATCAAACCAATGGGCAGGGTCTTAAATGACTAGAAAACTCACATTTGTCCCCAAGATGAATGTTCTGTGATACCACATCTTTAGTTTCTATCAAAATTCTTCACTTATCAAAGCAAAATTTCAGTGTCTGTTTCCAGCTGTTCTCAGGTCACATAATCTGTCCATTAAGCACTTAATGAAGACTTGTAAGAGTCTCCCAACTTCACTGCGGTGGGACTTTGTAATATAAACATGCATTAAATACATGAGAGTTCAAACATCCATTTTGCACAGGTGTTACCTGTGCATGTCTGTTCTTGCATCTTCATTATTCTTCTTGCAGGGTGACTACATCTGGCCCCTTAAATGTACTTTCATCAAAAGAATGCTTTAATATGCGACCTGAGCGTGCAAAGACAACCAACTTCGAATTGAACTTAAATTATGCAGGATGCTGACACACTGATCTAAAGACATTGCTTTTCATATTGTAGTTTTAAACCACATAACAATGGCAATGCTAATAATAATTTGTATACCAGTAGCACCTTTTGGTAAGAAGCTCAAATGGCTTTATGGTTATTGTCTCAGTAAACCTCTCACCATCCCTGGGGTAGATGAGGGAAAATGTATACATCTCCACTTTCCACATAGAGAAAGTCTAGCACAGCAAGGTTACTCTCTAGATGACAGGCAGAGGGGACATGTCGGACTATTAACTGCGTGTTGATGAATCCAACAGACATGTTTTTGTTTGTTTGTTTGTTTGCAAGTTGATTTGGTTTGGTTTGGAATAAATTTTACGGGAAAGAACAATGCAGCCCGAGAGCATGTGATTGGCTCTGCTCCATTCATGAGCACCCACCTTCATGCCAGAGAGGAATGGTCAGGTCTTAAATGACTTTCCCTGATCCGTTCCTATAAGAGGACTGACCACATATTCTTGAGTCAATTTTGCATCCCATGAGGGAACAGAAACTCATTGAGACACTGTGTTGGACCATCTTTCCTTGGCTACCACCCTTTCTGAGAGCCGCTCAGGCCAAGGAATAGTAACAATAGAGGTCACTTCCGAAACATCCAAGAGTTCATTTTAGCTTTCTGTTCCAATGTCACACCCCTTTGCTTCCGATATAAAACATATTTTAAAAGCAAACTGCCAAACGTAGATAGCATAGTAAGCGTATTCTATATACTGGAACTCTGTTTTCTTATCTATAGAGTGGGAATGGAGATAGCCAGCTCTTGGGGTAAGATAGCAAGTGACACCTGTAAGTACTCAGTGATGTTTCCATCCCCGCCTCTCTTCTGCTCTTGTGCAGGAGAGAGACACAGAGCTGAACTCATCCAGTTCAGCCCCTTATTCTGCTACTCTTGCTCTTGTCTCCGGATGCTGTCTGGCTGGCCTTAGCTTATAGGTCTGTTTCCAAAAGGAAGGGATGTGCTCCTGTCTGGGGACACCTGAGGTTACTAACCCAGTCTAGCTCACTCAAACCCTGAAAGAGATTATGGTTGGCCCTAAAGCTGACTGGGGAGGGTGAGGTTAGTTCTAGAAAAGACAGCTTTCTTCTTAGGGGAAGTCCCAGACCACTCTCACATAGAACTATTGCCACCGATGAGCTAACTCTTAAGAACTCTCCAACCCAGACAATAGGAAAAACCAGGGCCAATGTTCTGGTGGCACGTGGATCATCCAGACTGCATGAAAGTCATACGCTTCTATTGGGAACTATTGACATCCTTGCATAACAAGCCTAATTTAAAACACTATCTCTTGTGCTAATAGCTGTGGAGATCAAATCTGTCTCCTGAATTCTGTGCTGGAAAATGCCCCACAGCTTGACTTAAACATTCAAATCTGTCATTAAGAGCACATCTGTGGTGCCTGGGCTCCTCTGCTAAGGACTAGTAACTTTCATCAACAAAGTATCTGGCAACCTGAGTAATCATTTTGGGTGGTGCAGGGAGACTTTCCACCAAAAAACGGTGAAAAGAAGGTCTAAGCCCTTAAACTTTCTTTCATATTTTGAGTTTAAAAAGTTTTTTTTTTTTTAAACTTACTCATCCCAGGAGCACAATACAGGTTTGGGCAGTGTGCCTCACTGACGGGTGAATGCTCTCGGGGTGGGAGGTGGAGAGCAGAACCCAGGAGGTAGTTCCTGCTTTGTGTTAATTCCTCCCTCAGTCTGGGACTAGTTCTGTGCTCCCTTGAGCCTCCGTTCTAATGGTAAGGCTGCACCCGCCCCTCCAACCACGCTTGCTTTGTATGTGTCTTTATTGAATCTGGTCTTCTCTGAACAATTAGAACTCATTATTTCACAGCCATGGTGAATTGATATCCCCACCCACCTCCTGCCCCCAATTTAAGTTCATGCTCAATTTAACTTAAAATGATTGAGTACAATGGAGAATGATTTAGACAGTGAAATAGTTTGCATCATCCTAGAGTCAATAAAGTTACCTAATCACTTAATTTCTACTTTTAACTGTTATCAATCACACACACACACATACACACACACACACACACACACACACACACACACACACACACACACACACACACACACACACACACGCACACC
>NW_006792683.1:2568472-2589096 GCF_000442215.2 Lipotes vexillifer
CACACACACACACACACACACACACACACACACACACACACACACACACACACACAGCTTGGCCCTGGAGGGCAGTTTTGATGTGTGTGGGGAAACCAGATGAGCAGTGCTACTGCTTAAACACACTTTTGTGCCTATGCAAAGGCTTGTGACAAGCGACTGTCTCCTGTGAGAGCATCTTTAGATGATGCCAAGATCAGAAACGCTCGGAGCTCTGCAAGGCCAATAGAAATGCCACTGGGCATTATTACTGCTGCTGTTGTTGAGAATGCTTTAGGGGGCAGAATGAAAACATGACTAATGATGAGATGCTGTTGCATTAAAAGCACATTCCATGCAGGACCATGTGCTAAAAAGAGATGGTTCTCTGAGATGTTTTCAATGTGGGCATTTTGATGTACATCCTGGAAACATTACCCATGTATTTATTTCACTTAATAGTTTGGTAGAACTGACTGCAAGTTTTCTGGGAAGCCTGTTGGATCCGTACATTGGTTTCTGGTTTAGACTCTAAGTTGGTAAAGGGAACAACTGTGCTGGTTTTAGTTTGGTGCGCCCACACTATCCTGTGAGGAAGATATCACTGATGGTTTTGCCCCCTGCTCCACTGGTCCTCCCATCTTCCAGTCTCTTTCCAACTCTAGATTCCTTAATCCATCCCTTGCCAAATCCTGGCTGTGCTTCTGAAATGATTCTTCTCTGCCTCTCCATTCCCACTGTTATTGTAGCCACTTTTGCCAGCCTTTCTGCTTCCTGTTCGCCTCACTGTTCTCTTCTGTGTCCACTTTCTGAACATCACTAGCATCATGTTTCCTCTGCTCGGAAATTTATACAGGATCCTCATTGCTTTCTCTGCGCCAAGTCAGATTTGATGCTACGTCCTTATCCTCTTACGTCCTTTGCTCTGCTCAAGCTTGCTCTAACATCTCCTCAAGTGGGTCACCTTGATGTCCTCCACATCGTGCCTTTATTCATGCCTTTCCCCCTGCCTTGAATACCCTTTTCCCTCTGCTTACTCAATCCTAACCATACCTGAAAATCTAGATCAAACCCCACCTTAACTGAGCCTTGCCAAATGACTTCTTCCCTCGCTAACCTTCATACACAAAGTAGCTTTTCAGTTACATTCACTGGGGTTGAGAGCAGGAAGTGGAGTGCACACGTACTGACTGACCAGCCTGGCGATCAATGTTCATTGAGCAGGGATTTTTTGACCTAGGGTTCATAGACCTCAACAGGTGTGATGCTGTCAGCCAATTTTTGTGTGTACACGTGTTTTTCTGGGGAGAGTCCATTGTCTTCATTTCTCAAGGAAGAACCTCAAAATAGTCCTTATAGGATGGAAAAAAAAATAATGTTAGAAGCGCTGCTGCTGTTAGAAGGTATGGAGGAAATGGTCGGGTGCAGCCACTGCCCTCGGTGCTGTTGGAGTCTTAATGGAAGCTAAACATAACCCCACATGGAACAGTTGAATAGAGTTATAATTTAGTGCTTGACTGGGTGGAGCTAAAGGCAGAGCTACATTTTGGAGGCTTTTGCAGTGACTCAGGAGAGAGGTCGCGTGGGCCGCAGTGGGTGTGGGTGCTGGGAGAGTAGAGGAGAGGGACCTGACGAAGGAACATCAGGAAGGAAGAAATTATGGGGCTTGTAGGAGGACAGTTAACGGGTGAAGTGATAAAAGACAGAAATGAATCAGCTTTGTGATCCCAAGCGCTTCTACTGGGGCAATAAAGAGAGATATGGTGTCATTAAAGAGCAAAGAAAACTTTTGGGAGAGAGCGGTGTTAGACTGAGCTGGGGGAAAAGGAGACATTAAAAGTGGACATGTTCTCTGGGTCACGAGAAGCGCAGAACAGGAAATTAAGGGAGAGGTTTGGGCATTGCCCATATCGTCTTGCTCAGGTGGTTGAGGTATGCCTAAAGCTAAATTTTTAAGGTCTTGATGAACAGACTCTTACTTTTCTTGTTCCTTAGCGTTGGGCTCAGGGAATCCAAATCATGGCTGTACGACTGTGTGCGATCAAAAGTATGTTATTCTCTCTAAGGCTCCGTTTCTCTCTCTGAAGGGTGGGGTACCTACCTTATCAGGTGACTGTACACATCACATTGAACAGTATGTGTGTGTTTGTCTGCTTGGGTTGCCAAACAAAATACACAGATTGGGTGGCTGAAATTGTTACCGAGTCTAAGCTCATACTGCTCGCTGCACGACAGGCCAATAATCGAGAGACAAATTGTTGGGGCCAGGAATAGTGACTTTATTCAGAAAGCCAGCTAACCAGGAAGATGGTGGGCTCGTGCCCTAAAGAACCATCTTGCCTGAGTTAGAATTCAGGCTCCTTTTATACTAAAAGGGGAGGGAGTAAAGTCCAACATTTCCTGGTTCCCATCAGCCTCTGGAGGGGATGTGTTAATTTCTTCCTCCCTGCAGTCATTCACAGGTGGGCCTGGTCAGGATGTTTCCTGTGACCTAAACAAAGGTATTTTAGCTTAATGCTCATTACCTGGGAAGCAGGGTTCCCAGAGATGGGCCATTATGTATAATTCAAGCTTATAGGCAACATCCCTTTAGTGATTAACTTGTAATAGAATACAAAATGTTCTTCCCTATTACAAAACAACTGAAGTTAATTTTCTTTTATTTCTGGAATCTGGAAGTCCAAGACCGAGGTGCCAGTATGGTTGGTTTCTTGTGAGAGCTCTCTTCCTGGTTTGCAGATGGCTACCTTCTCTCTGTGTGCTCACATGGCCTTTCCTCTGTGCACAGGCAGACAGAGAGCTCCCTGGTCTTTCCTCCTCTTAAAAGGACACTAATCCCATCAGATTAGGTCCCACCCTTATGATTTCATTAACCTTAATTTCTTACCTAAAGGCCCTGTCTTCAAATATCATCACATTGGGGGCTAGAGCTTCAACATATGGATATGGGGCGGCCGGCGGGGTGGGGTGGGGAGGGGGCATAAACATTCAGTCCATAGCAGTATGTAAAAAGCTCAGCTCAGTTCCTGGCACAGAGTGCTCAAAACATGGTACATCCCTCACTGCCCCCATTCATCCATTCAACAGTGTTTTAATGAGAGTCATCTATGTGTCTGCTCCTATGTTAAGTGCTGAGATAAAAATGTAAATCTGACAGTGTTCACCTCTAAGTCATTCCCAGTCTAATCAGCGAAATGATACATAACTTAATGATGTGTGTTATGATAGCTGTGTCCACAGGAAAGTTGGGTGAACTATGAAGGAGTAGATTACACCTGAGCTGAGTCTTGACCAAATGGCTGAAATAGCCAGGTGAGAAGAGAAGAAAGAGGGTTCTAGGCAGAGAAAAGACCACGTGCAAAGGCATGACATATGAGAATACATGGCATGTTCCGGGACAGTAAGTGATGTGGTGTATCCAGAGTACAGGGTGTATGCAGAGGAAACAAAGCTGGGGAGGGAGGCAGGGGCAGATGATGAAATAGCTCACACTCTAATCCTGAAAGTCCTAGGGAGCCGCTGAGGGATTTAAGGCAGGAGAGTGACACATTCAGATTTATGTTCAAAGCCTACTTCTTGGATTCAAGTCCTGGCTCCATCACTCACTATCTGTGGGACTCACGAAAGTTACTTAATCTCTTTGCGTCTCATTTTCCCATCTGTTAAATGGAGAAAATAGATAATAATAATACCTACCTTCAGACGGTTGCTGTGATGTGATTAAATTGTTCGCTGTGTGTAAGGCACTCAGTGTCTGATACATTTGGTATGTTCCATAGGGTTATCTATTATTACTATTTTTAAAAGATCACTCTGGCAACAATAGGAAGGATTGAAAGTGGGAAGAGACTCACAGGGGCAGCTCCTTTCAGAAGCAATTGCAATCATCCAGATGAGAGACTGTGGCCTTTCCCCGCTCACTGTTCTCCAGACGCTGTGGCCTCCTTCCTCTTCTCAACCCCACCAAGCTCATTCATACCTTATTCCTTTGTACTTGAAGTTCCTCCTACCCAGAATGTTCCTTCTCCCAGCTCTTTGCAAGGCTGGCCTCTCATTACTCAGCATTCAGCTCAAACGTAGCCTTTCAGAGAGATACTCCCTGACCACCCTAGCTAAAACACCCACTTCCTGGTCATTCTCTAATACATCAGTCTGTTTTTTTTATCCTTTATAGAAGTCATTACTATATGAAATGTTCCTTTGTATTTATTCGTTCATTTTCTTTTTCTTCCACTAGTATGTAAGTTACCTTGTCTGTCTAGTACCAGAACAGGCCTGCTCATGGTAGTGCTCAGTAAGTATTTCTGGAGTGAATGAATTAGTGAATGAACTTGAGCTAAGGAGATGGACAGGGGAAGGAGCTAATCTATATTGAGTAATCACTTGTACTACATACTTTTCAGCCCTACAAGTTGGTGGCCTCATCATAATATAAAGGAGGAAACTGAAGCTCAGAGAGATTTGTGCATATGAATCTTTCTGCACACCATCCTCTTCTGACCATATCAGAAAGATTAAATGTGAAGTATGTGGAGCCAGAATGCTCTGGAGAGTGAGAAGAGGCCCAAGGACGAAGCTGAAATTTAAGACAAAAAACAAGTGCACTGAAGGGACCTTGAAGGAACAACCAAAAAGTAGGAAGTACTCCAGGGGTAGGAGGTATCATGGAAGGCTTGGGAGAAGTGAGTTGTGAAGAATGGAGGGGACCACAAACAGTATGGGATGCGCCAGAGAGCTCAGTGAGGGAAGGACTGGGAGTTCCCATTAGATGCGGGTGGTGGAAGATAATGCCTTTGGGGAGCGCACTTGCTGTGTCACAGGCAGGGTAAGAGACAGAGTATAATAAGTATAGACTCTTCTCTTAGAAGGGAATAAAGATAATGAAATCGTTGGTAAGTAGCAGGGATTGTAGAATGGAGGGTATATTTGTTTCCTAGGGCTGCTGTAAAAATTACCATAAGCTGCCTGAATGGCTTAAAACAACAGACATTTATTCTCTCACACTCTGGGAGCCAGAAGGCCCAAATCAAGGTATCTGCAGAGTCGGTTCCTTCTGGAGGCTCTGTGGGAGAATCCATTCTGTGCCGCTCCCGTGGCTCCTGGCAGCTGCCGGCAGTCCTTGGCTTGTGGCTGCATAACTCCACTCTCTGCTTCCTGTTCACATGGCTTTCTCCTCTGTGCGTCTTCTCCTCTTCTGTCTTTTCTAAGAACGTCCATCATTGGATTTAGGACCCACTCTAACCCAGGATGATGTCATCTCAAGATCCTTAAGTATATCTGCAAAGACCCTATTTCCAGATAAGGTCACATTCACAGGTACTGGGAATTAAGATTTGGACATACCTCCTGGGACCACTATTCAATCCACTACAGAGGTCATTTTTTTAAGATGAGGGATTTATTCTAGGTTTTATGGGAGAATGAGGTAATTTCCAGCTCTAAATCTCTAAGGAGGCAGGAGTTGATGATGCTGGTAGAGAAATACACTCTAACAGGATGAGCTGTCTCCAATTCTCCGAGACAGGATGTGTGAAGGTAAATAGAGTTAAAGGTGGGGAGCTGGATGTTGACAGATATCCTCCCTGATAACCACTATTTACTCTGTGAAATGGAAGGCAAGATTATCTGCTGATAGTGAAGAGGGAACTTGAGAAAAGTGGTGTGAAGGTTAGAAATAGCACCTGTGAGAATAGAAAAGAGAAAAGACCAGGAACTCGTAGCAAAATTGAGTCATTGAGTTCCCAGTTGACATGGGGCACCATACATTTGGGGTGGCACCGATTTTCGGATCATGTGATACTCTCCAGTGATGCTAGAACCTGAGGATAGGGGCAAAGAAAGCATTTGGGGGAAGTTTTTAAGAAGTGATAGATTGAGTGTGATTGAAAAAAGGAAAAGAACATACCAAGAATAAGGAAAGAGGAGAACACAAGAGAAGTTCCATTAGACTGGGATGAGTGGGAGAGATGAAAGGAGCAAGTCCGGATGAGGTTGAAAGGCAGGTATTACTGAACCAAGTCAGTGAGAGGGGCAGGGCAAGGATAGAAAAATGGGCTGGTGGCACTTAGTGTCTCAGAATATCTCCATTCCAGGTGATGTAATGATATGTCCATTCCAGGCCTTGGGAACAGGTTGCTAAAATGAGGTGGTGGTAAAAAAAAAAAAAAAACCAATTTTGAAATGAGGAAGTCAAGGAAATATTAGGCTAGGGCGTTTGGGTAGGGGTGAGGGAACTGTTCAGTGCGATGGCTAGCATCAACGAGTGCAAAGGAAAAGAACTTCAATCCTCACTAAATGTGGGCAAAGGTCACTCCCAGCCCTCAACAATGGGAGAAAGCAGAATGAGCACATCTCTGCTTGGGGACAGTCAGGAAACAGTTATTTATTGGTTGCTTGATTATGGAGTATAGAAGGTTCTTTCTCTTTCAGTGGGTTTTATACACATTCCAGTCTTCCAAACCTTGATTTCAGTGTCTATGCTGCAACTTCAGCAGTGCAGAACCCCTTGCTTAGCTAAATATTCTGCCCTCCCTGCAACCCAACACTGAAACCAATATTTCTTTTTCCACAACCAGAGTTGACTGTTTTTGACTTGCAAAGCCCTTAAATATTTGACAATTGGTAAAATTATACAAATTAGCTAGGAATAGATCTTTTCCAGAGCTCTGTACAAACTTCACATCCCTGGTTCCTTTCAATCATTCTTATGTGTAGCTTCTAAGAGTAAATCTATCTAAGTATTCTGGGAACCAAACTGAAAGGTGGCACTGAGTTTCTACTCTTCCCCTCTTCTGATGATGATTTCCTCAATGGCAATCGTTTACCTTTCACTAAAGCTGACATACTTCTTACAAGTCCTATGGGAATTAATTTCTACTCAAACAGTTAGTTGGAAATGAGCAATTACAGAATGCTCCATAGGCAACTCTTGAGTGAGGGGAGTAAAATCTTATGAATGATTAGAATGAAGTATGTGATTACTGTGGTTATATTTATTAGTATAGCAAAGGTGATTAAAATAATAGTGCACATCAGTACCATTGGGATCAATTTTAAATTATTTAAATTTTTATGAAAATATTTTAAGTGATGGTGATTTCTGAAATAGAAACATCAGCTTTTCCCTTTAATTTGCAACAGTTTGCTTAAATAAGATGGCAGGATAGTTGAGGAAATTTATACTATTAAGGAAAGAAAGGTTTCTAGAGTTGTCAGTGTCCTCAAAGACCAATAGATAATGTGAGTTCTTACTGTACCTTTTTATTTTCCATTTAAAGCTAGGCTTTTAAAAAACTCAACTTTTGTTAGTAAGATGGATATAGATCCTTCTGTTCATCTTAGAACTTGGAATCCAGAATATATTGTTATCAAAATCTATCTAGCAAGCTATCAGTTCTTTTCCTTTTACTGGCTTTACCCGAAGTAATCTCAAGAAAAGAAAAATACTGAAAAAACATTTTATTTTTGTTTGCTTTTGAAGTATTTTTCCAATGTCACTTGGAATAATATCTGCTAACGTGCAAAAGCTAAAGCACTTTGTAGAAACTAACAATATAAGCAATCGAGAGCATATAGAGGTGACTATTCCCTATATCTGCTGAGTAATTGATGCAATTGATGTTAGAATTTACAAATGTCAAGTTCCTACCATAGATAAAACACTTGCTACCTGTTAAGAAGGCAACCAAATCCTTTTTATTCAAGAGCTTACAGTCTAGTACAGAATTATAATAAATACATAAATCACTACAGTAAATGGCAGAAGAGTGGCATGCATTATTAAGGGAGGATGAGCAAAGACTCCTAGAAGGTCTCCCACAGAGGAAAGGAGGAATTTGAGCTGGTACCTAGGTGTTCCCCTCACCTGCTCAGCAGGGGTAGGCATATGAATCCAAGACATCTACCAATGTCCATCAGATGGACATTTAATATAGTTCATGTTTATTCATTACAGAAACAATCAATGAACACCACTGACTCTTCACCTTGTAACAACAATTCTATTTTTCCCCAGTGGTGTGTGTGTGTGTGTGTGTGTGTATGTAAGTATTTATGTATGTGTAAATCATGTAATGGTTAAAAGCATGTGCTTGCTTTGGAGTCAGAGAGACCTGATTGGGTAAATCATTTAACTTCTCTAAGCCTCAGTTTTTCTCATCTACATCCTGTGGACAAACTTAGAACTTTCCACATAGGACTATCATGACAATTAAATGAAATTGCACAGCAGCAGCCATCTGGTAAGCGTTCAGTAAATGGCACTATTATATTTACTCTTAGTATGCTGTTTCTTATCAACACAATGAGATTTGGAGCTCCTTTAGGACAGGGACTGTTAATTTTTCTTCTTTTATAAGTTATTCAAAACAGCTCTAGATTTTGAATAAATACTTAATAGATGTATATTTCTTGGACTTTTTAAACTTTTGAACATAATCCCTCTGAGACTGATGAAATCTGAGGACGAGCCAAGCAGGGAGTCTTTTTCCATCACATATTCTATTTCTGACTTATCACTTATATGCCGATTAGGGCCCTTTCCAGATGAACGTGAATTGATATGGCCTTTGGTGACATGGGCGCCTTAGGTGGTGAGCCTTATATCACAGGAGTGTCTGGGAGGACTAACTCATCACTCACAGCTGAAAAGACATAAACATACCACACTGTTATTTAGCCATCCAATGGCTGGTAGGTGACTATTTTCTTCTCAGAATCTGTCATCATGCATGCAACCAGGCAAAGTATTTTAAGTTTATTTTGAAAGAACATGAAATCCTCAAGAATGCTGGTAAATGTGAGATATTTTTTCTTTAACATAGTACCTCGGCACTAAAGAAACCTTTAACCAGCTTTTCCTCCTGAACAATGTTCAGCTATCTCCCAGTTTCTTAATCCATAATACCCATTTACCGCCATGCCAGTGCATAGTGAAAAACAAGAGAAGCTCATGTCGGCAACTGGTGTGTTAGTTTTTAAAAATATATTTTGCTTGTATTCTATTGTGCTTTGAATTGCAACAAAAGATGATGTCGTTAGTGATCGTTACCATTCCAACAGCAGCCTGGGTTTCTCACCCCAAATTATATAACACTGAACTGCCAGAGAACTATGCAGGAGACCCTTGGAATCCACAGATTTAACACTCTAGGTTTTGAATATTTGCAATGGACCATGAAGGTTTGTGATGTGTTAATTGGCAGTTTTGCTGAGGTTCAAATTCGAATCACATGTACTTTGAAGCTAGTGTTGTGGGTGATTGAGGAGCTAGTAAGTAAGCCTCGTCTCAGCCACTCAGCAGTCCTCTCCAAGCCGACTTTTTTCTTCTCCACTCCTGACCTAGGCATTAACTCTTGGGTGATTAAAAACTTGGTTTCGGTGAAAAAGAGAAATAGTCATCTTATGAAAGATAAGGTGAGTAAATCTTTCAAAAACATTTGCCTGGTTTCAGAAGATGATATGCTTTGGGAATACATATGTCTCCAAAAAAAAAAAAAACAAACCCCAAACATTCTTTAAAGCATGAGGAGCCTGTGCAAATATCTCCATATTCACAGATTTGGAGATTTTTTGTGTGTCTTGGGATTTATCCCTTGCAAATATCAAGGATTTCCAAACATGTAGCTTGGAGGATCTAGATGAGATTTTAAAATAATAAAAGATTTCCCTTGCTTTGCTTCTGATAAAGCTGAAATATGAGTGCCTAGTGCCAGGCTACAAGAGTTCTCTTTTCACTGCCCACAGAGGCTCTCAGTGGCATGACTTGCTCCTGAAGGAGCCCAGGCAGCATGAGAGCAGTGCTTTGTGGCCAAAGCGTGGCCTTGAGGTGGCACATTCTGGGAATTGGAAATCTTAGGGTTGACAAGCTCTCCCATCGCCTGGCCCTGAGGAAAGTGCTGCTCCACCTGATGGTGCTTGTGGAGTCAGACATCTGAGCATCAGTAATCAGCACTTATCAGACAGGGGCGAGGCCACTGTGCCCAAATACCATGCTGTGTGTAACAAACTGTTCTCTCACACCCCGCAGAATAAGAAGACAGGGTTTTTTTGGTAAAGCTTAAATGTATTCAATTTTAAAAGGCCATTCTTTATTAATATTTTTATGTTAAAATGTCCTTTTTAATAAGGTGATAGAGATGGTAGATGGTAGGGTTTTTTGTTTGTTTGTTTCTCACTCAGCATGATTAAAAGTTGGCAGTTTTATGGAAGTCCCCCAACATGTTTTGAAATTTTACTTATCTGGGAAATCCAAAAGGCTCTATCTAGTTCTAAGGTTCTAAGGTTTAGCAAAGAGGAAACTTCTGTAGAGAGCACAGGTTTTTCCTCTCAATCCGGAATAGACACAGTATGTATGGCCTCTGGGCTTTTTGCATAAGAGCATCTGAGTCCTCGGGTCACACCTGAACCCAGCTCTTCTGTGGCAGTGTGTTTCATTGCCACTCAAGCTATTAGACCAGCTGTGTTTACATATCTTGAGCCATTCAAAGTAAGTGATCTTTGTTCTGATAACAATGGAAAGAGTTTGAATTCTAAGCCGCATCAAAAAAAAATCCATCCTTGGCTATCATCCAAAAATGACAATTGCAAAAGATAAGATTGAATCAATGATTTATTTTTGTATCTTTTGTTTCCTTTTTTTTTTTATTTTGGTTATAGTCTTTCTGTTTTTGTAGGACTCATACAGTACTTGAGGAATGGTGAGATTTACAAATTAAGCAAAATTTTAGGCAGTAATTTTTAAAAAAGCATATTAGAGATTTAAATTTAGCAGCAGACTGAAGACCAGATGGGCTGTCAGATAACAAAACTCGAGCTAACAAGAGATTATTCCTGAAGACCTACATCTTCACCTGTTGTTTATCATAGTGGAATGTTGACATATCAGTTACTGCTCTGTGGAGTCAGAATTCTGCACCTTAGACCTGATCCCCAGGAAGGGCCTTTAAATTTAGACTTGAGTGTAAGGTGGACAGCAGAGCATAAGTTAAACAACATCTAAGCGAAACAGATATGCAGAAAGTCAAGAGGGTTACAAGAGAAATAGAATATAGCCAACACATTTTTAAGACTGATTATATATATAAAACGTAATTACATATGGCAAAATGAAGTACAGGCAGTCTCCAAATCTACGTCCACTCCCAGTAAAGGGAATGTAAGTAAAAAAAGACATGTCAAATCTGATTTCCTCCTAGAAACTGTTATAATAGGGGATTATATGCCTCACCAAGAGCATGATGTCTAAAGTTTTCTAGAAATCACCAGAAATCATAAATAATCAACAACAAATGCTATGTATACATAGTGTAATGCTTTCTGAAATAGATATAAACCAAGCTGGGCAATCCTTCAGGTTCCATTCTTAGAGACAAGCTCTGTCTAGACTGGAGCCCCTTAACTTGGATGAGGATGAATTCTAGACAGCTCTCTGAACACATGTAGCTGCTGTGTTCAAAGATGCCAGTCTCTGACCTGCCAGGAAATGTGGATTCTTCATTCTTCAAACAAGGCACCATGCCACGCCCATGCAATACTAAATAAGGTAGAAGACAATGGTGGCCCCAGAAGAAGTCTAAGAGTAAGAAGTCTCCATTAAAGAAATGTAAACATGGAGATGACACAGCAATTTAGGGAGTTCTGTGCCACTGGAGGTTTCCTATTGAGAGATGTGTTCGGTTTCTTTGTTACGAATTAATATTTTTGTAGGAAAGACATGGGTCTACATATTTTAAAAAGAATTTTAAGCAACTAAGGAAAGTTTTAAAATCTTAATATACCCTTGGGAGAAGAAGTATGTAAACATGGGTCATCCAAAGATAAACTGCCATCCTTGTTAAGCATTTAGATAATATGGAAATAATGTGATGAGAGTAGTTCTCCTTGGGATTTTTAGAAATTTAGCTCTGTTTTGTAATCACTGGTATTTTATTTTAAAATATTCTTCCAATGTTGACAGATGAAAACTTTCCAAATTATGGACGACCTTCAAAATGTATATAGTTTCTAAAAACAGTAATACTTGAAGGGCTATGGAAAACTCCTTTAAAAATAATAAGAACAAACAAAGAGAGCAGGAGGAAACTTTTGGAGGTGACGGATATGTTTATGGCATAGATAGTAGAGATGGTTTCATGGGTGTGTACTTATCTCCAAACTCATCAAATATGTACAGCTTTCTGTATGTCAATCATACCTCAATAAAGTGGTTTAAAAAAAGAAATGAGAAAAGAAAACTCCTTCAAAAACAAGCTCTTCCATTCATGAGGATATTGAAGAGAGAGGGAGAATGTATGCCTGCCTGACAATTCCCAGAGAGAGGAAAAATTTGTAATTGTTGGAAGTGTGATAGAAATGTTAACTAGAACCAAGATAGAAGACAAAGACAGAGGAAACTTGAGAAGAGCCCCATTATTACACTTCAAGATAAATCTGTTTTATCCACAGACATTTAGTAATGGCCCATCATCATGTTCCCCTTATCTTTGGCTGCAACGATACCAGGTGACATTGCATTAAGTGATATCACATTGCTGTGTGAAGGAGTATAAAGAATATCTAGCACATGGATTTTTATCACCTTGAGCAATTATAATAGTAGCTACTATTTATTGGGTATGTCCCCAGGCATGGTGCTAGGCTTGAACATGCATTACCCATTTTATCTTCTAAACAACCCTAAAATATGGCTTCTACTACTATCCCATTTTACAGACATGGAAGCTAAGATTTAGAGCAGTTAAGTAAACTTCCCATTGTCATAGAATCTGGAGAGATTTAAACCCAGGTCTGTCTGAAAGCAACTTTTGGTCAGCTGAAAGCAATTTGTGTCTTATTGCCTCAACCAGAGGGATTAGGGATGTCATAAGGATGCTATAGCCACAACTAGAAAGCCTGGGTAAGTCAGAAGCAGTGTCAGAATAAGAGAGACATGCAGTGCTACTCTTAAAAAAAAGGGATGGACACTAAAATAATTTTAATCATTAATTTATTAAAAATAAATTAATTGGTAGTTAAGCCCCAGTCATTGTCAGTTTACTGATTTGGGTTTTCTCTCTGTGTTTTAAGGCTGTCAGCACTAATAGAAAGTGACACAATTGCTTCTCTCCTTGATCATTTTGCCCCTGACACTGATGTTAGGTGCATCTCTCTTGCTGGCTCTCAAACTGTAGCTGGCTCCCTTCCGCCACCTTCTCTAGATCAGTGACTTACTGGGCCCCTCCTTCTCTGATACTTACAATACCAAGCCCATCCCCAATGCACTGAAGCCATTAAACAAAGGCTATTGCTAGTGGGTGATTCCAGGGCCACAGAAATGTGAATAGTCAGTTGGAATCCTGAAAATTCTTAGAGTGCAGCTCTGTGGGCCGCTACATGTTTTTCCACACTGCAAATTTCAGTGAAACAGTGCCGCCGGAGTGGGCCCGGATGTGTGTCAGGATTACAGCAGCCTCGTCACAGCAGTATTTGCAGCACCAGATGTCCAGTAAAAAAGGGTTAAAACTTCAGATCTGAAGCCTGTTTTGCCACCTCCTCACAAAGTGCCCTGGTGAGACAATCCTTTGTGATTACCTCATTATTCATCACCTCCCAGCAGATACCAGTGGGCTTGATTTGCTGGGCTAGAAATCCTTTTGGGTGTCATGTGTCAGCTAAACAGGCTTAGTTACAATAGAGCCTGATTAGTTTTCACCTTGGCCTCATAAAATGTGGCATATGTATTAGCATAATGGATTAGGAGGAAAAGAGCATTCACTACAAGAAGTGAGTAAGTGCAGTCCTGGGATTTACACATTTGATCTTTGGTGTGTTTGACTCACTCCAACTTTTCAAGATTTGATGGCTCCTTTTTCTCCTTAAAAAAATAGTTTCAGATTCTCACAGTTTTTACTTTTATACAGACTTTCCCAAAGTACCACACAGAATTTACAGACTTGATCATCATAGCCTCTCTCTAAGGCAAAACGTAATACCACAGTCTATTCTTTACTCTAAGAAGAGGTCCTCATGGGTATAGACTTTAAGTTTTATATGTATGCAACCATCCTGTGAGTTCAGAACAAAATCAGAATAAGGAGTTCAGGATTCACTCTCGGTTCGTTTATACAGGGCCCACAGATGTAGAACTTTTCTCTGGCTAGAATACAGCATGGTAGCATTTCTGTTTCTAATTCCATTCCATTTTTTTTAACACTACTTATATAAAAGCCATTTTACTAAGCACTATGAGATACAGCAGATAGTATCTTTTTAAATCCGTAATCTAGGAATATTAAGTCTGCTGAAAGATTAACAAGCGCGAGAGTCACTGAATTTCAAACAGAATAAAGTTAGGAAGAACACTTGGAGTGAAACAAACAAACAAAACAAGAACTAATAGTTGAGTGTCTCCAATATGCCTGATATTTTGTTATATTTGTTTACACGTATAACAATGTAAGTGGTAGCTATATTTCATTAGAAGCATAAATGTCATCACACAGTATTGGCATGTTGGAGACATTCATAGATACCTACCAGCTGCTACACACTGTGCTGAATGCGTTATGTGCTTTATCTCATGTAATCCTCATGCCAATCCTACAAGGTCCCTCTTAGAGATGAGGAAATCTGGTCTCAAGATTATATAACTTGTCCACAGAGTAAGTGACAGAGCCTGGAATCAATTTCTGGTTGGTGTGACTCCAAGGCCTGTCCCTTTCCACCAGACACCACTGAAATGTGGACCCACTGAAACGTAGTCAACATGTGGAGATGTCGGAGAGACCAGGGCAGGCAAAGGGAGCAGCAGAAGCAAAGACTCAGAGGACAGAAAGCCTGGAGTATATTCAGGGAACAGATCACAGCCCACTCTGGGATGGAGCTTATGAAGACAAGTAGTAGGAGATAAGCTACAAAGGGGCTTGGGCCAAGTCGGGAAGGTTGTGGAACCCAGAGTGAGAGTGGCACTTCCTTTGGTCAGCAATAGTTAGCCATCAAAGGCGTTTGAGCAGGAGAGCAATATGACCAGAGCTGTACTTTAGGAACATTAGTCTGAAAGGAATATACAGTTCAGACCAGTGTTTTCTCTTTTATTTGATCACAACCCACGATAAGAAATACACTTTGCATTGCAACCTAGTGCATGCATATGTAAAACATGTTTTTAATTGAAACAAAAATTGTGTAAGATACTTATACTGTATGCAAAATACTGATACTTTCTATTCTGTTGTATTCTATTTCTGTTTCGCTTTTTTTAATAGTACTAGTTGTAATTGATTTTCATAACTCAGCCACGGGTTTCAACCCACAGTAAGAAAAACAGTGGTTTAGATCATAGTTGGGAGAGATGGAACGAGGTGGGGAAAGCAATTCTAGATTCTGGCAGGAGTGGAGGCTAGGTCCAGGGAAACGGGAGGGGCACATAAAAAAGATATTTCAGAAGGGAATGACTTGGCAGTTCAAGAGTCTCCAGGCTGACGGCCATTAACAGAAGTTGGAAAGATGGATGGAGGAACTGGCTTTGTGTGGGATGAGAGTTTGATTTTGGATGTGCTGAGTTTCGGGTTCCAAGAAGACAGTTTCAGGTTCCAAGAGGTATCAAGCAGGCAGTTGAGTAAGAACCTGTAGGCCAGAAGAGACTTTGGGCCTAGAGTATTCTGTACTGAGTGTTCTGTATTGAGTAGTGTGTATTGAGTATTGTGTATGGCCATCTGTACAGAGGAGTAGTTGAAGTTGAAGAGAGTAAATAATATCCAAGTGAGAGAAGGGAGAAGTCCAAGGACAGATCCTTTTGAACACATATGTTTGGGGTGTAGTAGAGGAAAAGGATACACAGGAGGAGCCAGAAAAACCAAAACGCAGGAAGAAAAACCAGACACTGCAGTGTGTAACTTCTTCCTGTTTTAGTTTTTCATCTTTTCTAGTACAATTTGAGTTTTGACAGGCCACAGCAGACTGGCCCCAAACAGTAAAAACTGATGAACAAAGTTGGCTTCTACTCTCTCACATCCGACAGCAAAATCGTTGGCATTTGTACTTTTCCTTCAGCCCTCAGGTTCTAGTCATCTTCTGCTGTGTAACAAACTACCCCCAAAACATTGGGGCTTAAAACAACCACAGTATTTACTTCAGCCTTTTGTGGGTCAGGAATTTGGGAAGGGTCCACTTGGTCAGCTGGGGCCGTGGGAGCAAAATGATCCCTTCCAAGGTGGAAGAAACCTTCATTGACAGGTCTGGTGCCTCAGGCTCCTTGGCATTTAGCTCTCTCCATGTGGGATCTCATCCTCCAGGGCCTCTTCTTGGAGCATGGCAGCCTCAAGGTAGTCAGACTTATGATGCGGCAGCTCAGGGCACCAAGAGCAACCATTTCAAAACACAAGCAGTGGGGCTTCCCTGGTGGCGCAGTGGTTGAGAGTCTGCCTGCCGATGCAGGGGACACGGGTTCGTGCCCCGGGCTGGGAAGATCCCACATGCCGCGGAGCGGCTGGGCCCGTGAGCCATGGCCGCTAGGCCTGTGCATCCGGAGCCTGTGCTCCGCAATGGGAGAGGTCACAACAGTGAGAGGCCCGCGTACTGCAAAAAAAAAAAAAAAAAAACACAAGAAGTGGAAGCTTCTGGATAAGGCCTGAGCTCCAAAATTGGTCCAACATCACTTCTACCATGTTCTATCGGTCAAAGTAGTCACAGAGCCCACCCAGATTTAAATAGAAGGGACACAGCTTCTCCTACTCAACTAGTTCCCGAAGTCTGTATAAGGGGTCTCAAATGTGCTCAAGAGCAAGCTGGCCAGTTATCTTGTGGTCCATCGTGTTCTTCCTCTGGGTTCAGATCCCCTGTGTAGAAGGGCTCCTGCAACATGTGAAGCCATGTGGGATGGCTTGTCACGGACCCTGCTAGGGGGCCTGCCATCAAAACAACACTTTAGCGGTGTTGTCTCCAATTACTGAGAAAGCTCCGGTCACTACTCCCCCTGCTGGTGGAGTGCTTCATGTTGGGCCACTGCATCAACTATTGGAGCTCCAGATACATCAAAGCCATGCTGGGTCCTGTGCCAGGAGAGTGTGTGTGCGTGCGCACACACGCCCGCATGTAAAATCACTTTTGGTACTGTTACCTTGGTCTCCAAGCAATGCAGCTTGTGCTTTAAAGTCTCACGGACATTGTATATGAAAAACACTCCTTCTTGGACTAACTTTTTCTCCATTGTTTCCATTTTTAATAGGAGTCCCCAGGACTCAGCCCTGGTTCCTACTGGGGGCTGGACCTGGGGAGCAATCTCAGTGAAACACAGCACTGACCCAGGGCTGGGGCATCGTTACTGGATCAAGTGAAGGTTCCTAGATGGCTCCTCACTTGGGATGCATTTAGTCCTGAGAGGCTACATACACAGTGTCCATTGTAGTGAACCTGATGTGGCTTCTTTTTCTGATCTTCTCAATGTGCTCCACTGTCTGACTCCTATGTGAGTACCACTCTGAATTAAGCGGGGACCACACCCCAACAGTGAAAATATGCTATTTCAAGCTCACCACTCCTACCCAAATACCTGAGGTCGTCTAGCAAGCATTTCTTTTCCAGCACAAGCGGCTCAAATTTCTTCCTGGTCTCACATCCAGTGGGGAATGACTAAGAGACATATAGTTCTCATTGAAAACATTCATCACCTTTCTAATAAATCAGTTATTTGTTAATGAGAATATCCTCTCCCTCCCAATGGACTATAAACCCTGCAAGACAGGGGAAAAGCTCCTGTGATTCACCCCAGTATTTCCACCACCACCCAAGCACAGCTTAGTAACACTCAGTAAATATTTGTCACGTGAACAAAAGAATGACTGAATGAATGAGCAAAAAAAAAAACCCAAATGAATGTTCTCTTCTGTCCGAAATCCTTCCAGAGAAAAACCCAGGTCTGGGCCTCTGCAGTACTAATTCAATCCCACCCTAGAATCAGTATGTCCATTTTTTTATTTGGTGTTTGGAAGCCTACATGGAATATAATTTAATTAGCATGTCTCACTTGTTTTGTAAAATTACAGTGTTACTTTTTGAAATTTCAAGATCTAATCTCTTTGCTTTGCATGGTTTAATGCAGGCTCTTTAAACTTAGATGAAGATAATTATCACATGATGTTCACCTTACAGTAAGTTATAAGCTCGTGCGTTCACATAACTACCAGGGTCTGTGTAATTTAGGTAATGGGTTTATTTTGGCTAAATTGTCTAAGTACGTTGGATTAATTCAATGACATATTCTTAAACTCTACTTTATGCTACAGAGATACAGTAATACTAACATTTATTAAGGGCTTACTATGCACCAGGCAAAGGTGTAAGCTCTTTACAGACATTATCTCAATCACCATACCAACTCAAAGAGACCTGCATAATGTCTCATTTTACAGATGAAGAAACTAAAACTTAGAGAGATCCATGTCAAGGTTACACAGCTGCGAGGTGTCAGAGCTAGGATTTGAACTAGGATCCAATTCCAGGTTTTAAATGCTTGATAACCACATGTTACACTAGAATTGATTATGGTTTACATTTTCAAACTCAGATGTTTGCAACATTCAGGGAAGTCTGAGCTTCGTAAATACCCCATGATTCTGGTGTGACACACGTAGTTTCACATTCTTGCTATCTTTGTGACTCTGGACAAGCCTCAGAGCTGCCCTTCCCAGAATGAAGACACAGTTTCCATTGAGAGTGGGGTCAGGCGAGCAGTGAAAGGCAGCATGCTGACCCAGGCTCCCCTGCGCCCACCCACATCCCCCGCTGCTGGCACTGTTAGCTCAGTTTCCTCAGCTGGAAAAAATGGAATTAAGAAAATCTAGGGCTTCCCTGGGGGCGCAGTGGTTAAGAGTCCGCCTGCCGATGCAGGGGACGCGGGTTTGTGCCCCTGTCCGGGAAGGTCCCACAAGCCGCGGAACGGCTGGGCCCGTGAGCCATGGCCGCTGAGCCTGCGCGTCCGGAGCCTGTGCTCCGCAACGGGAGAGGCCATAACAGTGAGAGGCCCGCGTACCGCAAAAGAAAAAACAAAAAACAAAAAAAAACAGTCTAATCTCTTATCATGAGAATTAGATGACATAATATGTGTAAAATAACTAACTCAGTGACTGATAGGTAATCAGCCCCCCAACATGAATTGTTATTGATATGATTGATCAATTGTTATTGATATGATTGATATGATCATTTTTGATATGATTGATATGATCATTTTTATGATCAATCATTTTTGATTGATATGATCAAAGTTTTCTGAATACATAACGGATTTCTTCTGAACCATCACTGGCGGAGAGAGCACCTCCGTTCTGTAAGAGGTCTAACTAGCATTGGTGGTGTTGCCTTTGCTAAGTGTCACTCATGATACCATCTTACACATGCAAATATAGCTCGTGTTATTCAAATCTACCTATAATCCCTTATGGTACCTATATTTTGAAAGATTTGACAATAAAAGTGAGCAGAGTTGAGCTATACAATTTCTCCTCTCTTGTCTATACCCCATTTTTAAGTGAGAGTTTAAACAGAAATCTGGCAGCAGGAAAGATACAAAGGACAAAAACTAAAAATGGACCCCAGGTATTATCTATACAAGATGAATAATTAGCACCTAATAACCAGAATTCACCATGTCCTTGAATCCCGATCTATTATGTATCAATTTGCATATCTTTGTGGTTGACTTGATAATCTGATCAAACTACTAAATGCTATATAATAGTCTGCATTTTCATGTATCATTTTTTGTTGCTATAGATCAACCCCATTTTAATTCTTACGTTGCTTCTATGCAGATATATCCTAATGTCAGTAGACCGGAAGAGTGATTCACAAACTGAGCTTTTAAGCCGGCTCTTTTCCAACTGGCTGTGTGACCTCTGAGAAGTCAATTAAGATTATTGGTTTGTTACTTTATTTACAAAATACAGCTTATGATCCTCCATGAAAATTTGTGCAGATTAAATGACTTTCAGTAATTGTTGCAAATCATTTTAAAATGCTCATTAGCAGGCTCTGATTGGGTCAGCTTTAAAATGAGCCAACTCTATAAAGAGAGTAGCAGATATTTTCCTGATCTGCATCTTTTAAGAGAGAGGCGCGTGGTTGCTGCCCCTTCAAGGAAGCTGTCTGAAGTGAATGCTGTCGTGAGGACATGTCTGGCACAGGGCAGGACACTAATGTGATGTGTGCTCAAGAGGAGAACAAAAAAAGGGCGAGGGAGAGTAGCAAAGTCACACCCCGCGGCCTGGCCGTGCCAACCTAAGCAAGAGAAAAATCCTTCAAGTCTTCTGTTTGGATGCACAAACTGAATGGTGACATGGCATGTATAACCTTTCGGGAGATAATGGCGAGGGCCAGAGCCAAGCCCCAGAAAGGCCTGAGATGAAAGGGAAGGGGAACATCTCTGTGGCTGTAATTAAAGAGATGCCTTTAAGCCTGGTCTATACATCCAGTTGGTTTTCAAGGAGGAGGCTCTGCAGTCTCTAAGAATCTTCCAGCAACTTTGGCAGCAATGAGAAATAATGAGGCAGAAACCATTTGATACCCTTTTCTTTCTTTTCCTTTCTTTCCATTCTCTTCTTTCCTTCTTTTTTTTTTTTATCCCTTCTTTCTCTTATCTTGTGATCATCTTTTCTCCCTTCCTCTTTCCC
>NW_006792683.1:2589106-2601988 GCF_000442215.2 Lipotes vexillifer
GAAGGAGCCAAGTATTCTCTTGCAGGATATTCTCCTCAACACACACTCTGGCAGTCCATGTCATTAGGTATGGTAGGTATGGAAATCAGTGAGGGAGTTAGACAGGAGGTGAAACCATTTTCAAAAATTAATAAGGTTTAAATGGGTTGGTAACATAGCTTCAAAATACATAAAGCATAAGTTGACAGACCTGAAAGGAGAAATAGATAAATCCACAAACATAGATATTTTAACAATTTTAAAACACTATTCTAAATAACTGGTGTAATTAGACGCAAAAGGTTTAGATAAAATATTAGCCAACTGAACCAGTGGCTTATAAATAAGATCACACATCATGAACCTAATGAAAGGTTAATTTAGCATGAAATAAATCAGTGCTGGATATAAAATCAATATGTTAAAAATTCAGGGCTTCCCTGGTAGTGCAGTGGTTAAGAATCCGCCTGCCAATACAGGGGACACGAGTTCGAGCCCTGGTCTGGGAACATCCCACATGCCGCGGAGCAACTAAGTCCGTGTGCCACAACTACTGAGCCTGCGCTCTAGAGCCTGCGAGCCACAGCTACTGAGCCTGCGCTCTAGAGCCCGTGCTCCACAAGAGAAGCCACTGCAATGAGAAGCCTGCGCACCGCAACGAAGAGTAGCCCCTGCTCGCCGCAACTAGAGAAAGCCGGTGTGCAGCAACGAAGACCCAATGCAGCCAAACATAAAATAAATAAATTTATTTTAAAAAATTCAATTGTATCTCTATGTAGCAGCAATAATCAGAAAAGTAAGCTTTAAAAATTATGGCATTTATAATAACATCAAAGAAAACATTAAATTTCTAGTAAAAAAACTAAAGAAAGATGTGCAAGATTTCTACACTGAAAACTACAAGATATTAAGAGAAATTAAAGATGACTTAGATAAATAAAGACAATTCTGGGAAGATATCAACCCTACCAAAATTAATCTATAAATTCAATAAATTTCCCAGGCGGTTAAAAAAATCAATGCAGTAGCTTTTTGCTCTCAGACATCTCTGGCTAAGCCATTCCCTTTAGCATGGAAAAGTCGTGGGTGCTTAGACAAACTGTGGGTGTGCCGGTGTGGAGCTGACAGTTCCTTCCCTGTGACAGGCAGGGAATGTGCTTAGTTTTGTGTTTAATTTTAATTTTTCACTCCCAGCAAATTTGAGAGGATTTCATTGGGACCAAGCTTCTCCTTGCCTTCCTAAGACAATACAAGAAAAAAAATTGTAGAGTTTCTTCTCCAGATGTTATCATCTACAAGGTCTTTTTTCCCCCCCTAGCATGGTAATAATGTCACAGTAATTATTTAGTCACACCTAGTAAAATGTGACTTGGGCTGACTCTGCCGTGGCTTGTGATGATGCAGAACAAAGCACTGCGAAGCGTCCATCACAGGGGAGGCAGACCTTGCTGCCCCTGGATTATAGTGTCCACGTCTCTTGGGTACATCCCAGGAGCATGAGTCCTCAGTAAGCTGCCAGTGAACAGCCAGGTTCTCTCCTCACTCATCCAGATTGAACACATGCCCGGGAAGAGGTCAAGTAATTGTTTACTGAAATAACGTATGGAAAAAATTGCCCAGGGACTTAGCAGTTTACTTTTGTAACTGCTTTAGTCATTATTATCTGGAGATGAGAGCTATATGCTGTGAGGGAGAGATGGACGATCTTTTTCTACCCATATTAACCGAGTTACTCTTTGATCCTGGCCTTTCCCCCTTTGGGACGTGGTTTTCTCCTCTGTAAGACATAAATGAGGTCATCTTAGGCCAAACAGCAGTGAGAGAACATGAGGGCTATGAGGGCTCACTTGTAGCCAAGGGATTATGTCAGCAACGCAAAACATTTAGAGTCTATCTGCGGAGGATTTTGGACAATGAGGGAGTTTGAAGACAAGAATAAGCATTTCCATGTCAGCACAACAAAATGTCCCTCTTAGAACTCTGAAATGGAGATGATGTTTACAGAGAAAGTGTCTTCTGGCTTTCTGAGAAGAAAACTAGATACACATTTAAAAAATACTTTCCCTGGATTTAGATGGCAACCTCACTTTCATATAAAAGAGGCTGAGAGCAGGAAGGCTGCCCACTCAAAAGAGCATATTCAGAGGAAAAAGAAAACATTTCTGAAGGGATGTGTAAAGCAGGCCTGCTGGGGCAGGTTTCCATTCAAAGGGATCTTTGCAGGGTTTTAAAAAAATCCTACAGGAGCTGCATTAGGGGCTGGCAGGTCACTGATGAAATGCCAAGCCCTGAGTCCTCTCCCAGTGCAGGCAATGCCTGGGACTCAGGGTGCCATGTCAGAGCCCAGACTGAGCAGGAGATTCATAATGAAAACGCTCCCTCATCTCTGGGCTGTTACCAAACCTCTCTTCAGCCTCCTTTGACGTGGGTAATGCTCACTCCAGAAGTGAAACTGAATCAGCCTTTGATGAAACGCATCCATTCTCCATGTAACTTAAACTTGGTTGTTAGCCTGGATGCTTTCACTCAGGGCTGCTCTCTTCAGGGCCACTTGAGGTTTTAGCAAGACCAAAGAATTAGTTCCCCTCACTGCCTCTCAGTATGCGTTTAGTTCTCATGCAAGAGAATTTCAGATCTTGTGAGCCTTCGGGGTATCCAAAATTATTTTGCTTCTCGATTGTAAATGCAGAGGGAAGTTATTGCTGGATTTCACCCATCTGGGTTAACCAAACCCAAGTTGATGAACTTCATGGTACAAACCTAGAACCTCCTTTTCCTTTTGACCTGGCTAACCCAGGAGGAAGGAAAACTCATCATTCTGCCTGAGCAGTTTTGCCTTCAACACAAAATCCTTTCCAGGATCTCCATAGGTGCCTGGAGACCTAACATAATTGGCTGTGTTGGAGACATCCAGAATATAAACATAAGAAACACTACACCCCTCCCTGGGTCGTGCCCTGTGCCTGGAGTGAGAGTATTGGAGCCAAGTGCTCAGGTTCATCTGGACTAGACCTGCCTGCCTGGGAGTGTGGTTTACCCACACAAAGCTGACTGCTCCCTCAATGGGCCACTTGAAGCCTGAGCAGTAATGTGAAAACTCATGCAGGTAATCATGTAGAGCCCCAAATTCAGCAAAAAGACTGCCAGAGAGGAACTGGGCACTAGCCTGAGATTAGTCACCAGGCGGACCTCCCCTTCATGCAGGCTGTCTTGTATAGTCTGAGCCACCAAGTTAAGAGCTGAGCATTGGCTGGGTGGCGGTGGCATGCGGGACCCCCGAGCAGCCTGCATTCTGGTTGCATATTCACTTTTCTCCTACTCAATGGAGAAGGCAAAGCCTGTCCATTAAAGTATTCATCCCCGCCTCCTTCAGTCTTGCCGCCTCTGAAGGAGGAGGTGCCTTATGCCATGCGTGGTGACAAATGCTTATTCCAATCATTTCACCACCATTGTGACTCTGAGAGCTCAACAAACTGGTTTGAAGGAAAAGAACCTTTGGACTGCAAGACATTTTGCTTTTGCTCACAAAGTCTAAGTTCTAACAAGTGCTTATGGTGACTTTGGCATCATAAGGCATATGGAATTAATACCACTCCATCTCTAGAGGTCAAATTTGGACTATAAACAAAATCTAGATACCATCTGCATGTCCATAAATATTGAGGCTAGCTAAAAATAATTGTAGTATATTCATAATGTTGAATACCTGGCAGCCAGAAGAAACGAATGAGGTGGATTTTTAAGAACTAATGTGAAAGATGTAAGAATATATTAAGTACAAAAGGCAAGTTATAGACCAATACGTATACTATGATTCCTCTTATGTTTAAAAAAATGTATCTGTATGTACATATGTTTGATATGTGTAGAAATTTTTTAAAAATCTCCAGTGGAAAACGAGTAGTCAACGCGTGGCCCACAATAAGTACAGAAATTGAGAGTGTTTAGAAATGTTACAGCAATTTGATATTTTCACTACATCCAAGTGTGTGATCTGTTGATCTTAAACTTTTTTTGGATGGGTTTGTATTTTGTATGCCTTTGGGTGCTTTTTTGTAATTGTTCTAGTAATTCATTTTTATTGTATTTTACAAAAGTACTGGTCCATGAGGATTGGAGATAAGGAAAATTTATTCCTTTACCTCAGAACATCTGGGGAGCACTGTTCTAGGAATGTGAGCAAGAAATCCTACTTACACTTTTGCTTCACACTTTGCATAGTTATGTATTGTTTGAGTAAAAAATTCAAACCTTGAATTACTTTTATGATTAAACATTTGGAAATGTTTAAATTTGGGTCTAAGAAATTACACCAGGTCCGTGGTCTTATCTAGCAGAGTCTTCCTTGACATATTTGTCCTAAAGCCTCAATCATAGCAGCTCTCGAGGCTTCCTTATGTTCAGAAATTGCCCAAGCTTCAAAAGAAGCATTTCTTTGGCAGAAAGGCCAGAGGGTTCCAGGAGAAATGGGCAGGCAGTGACCAATCAAGACAGACTGCCTGTATTTTGCAAAAGAAGTTTTCCACATCCATGAACACAGCTGGAGCGAGATCCTCTCTCACAGATGAAAGCACTAGGCTCATGTCTCATTAAAATCTCCTCAAGGGATTACAGATCCAAAATCCTCCGGGGAGCTTTGTGAACCACGTAATGTTTCTCGATTTGCATCTTCAATTATGCATCTTTGATTTAGCTGACAGATGTGAAGCAGCGTGCATAGCCAGGCAATCCCCTGGTGGCCACACATGTGCAGAGGAAGGCGGCAAAGAGCCATCTTCCAGCGCCATCTGGCACCGACTTCCAATCACTCAGAACTTTACTTCATCCACCTTCCCAGCCCCCGCCCTCCCCTCCTCTGCCCAGCCCCTGGCATGGATTGGGTGGACACACCCACTTTTATTCCAGCACCTCTTCCTTTTGGAGAGACTCCCAAGCAAATGGGAATGGTGTGCCAATCTAAAGGACCACCCCTTTTATTATGGGATGGCACCACCCCAGCATTCCAAAAAGCTTTGCAGTGTAGAAATCAGGCCAAATTCTGGCTCTGTCCCAAGCCATGGCTGCCAGGACCATATAGAGAAACATCTGGCTGGACGGTTGGAAGCTCTTGGCCCAGAAATTATTTTAAGTGCCCACAGTGTGCATGCTGTATGGTGTGGGGCAGTGGACAGACCATGGGTTTCAGGATCAGAAAGCCCTGGACTTCAATCCCATCTTAATTACTTCCAACTATGAGGATGTGGATAAGTTACTTAGGCTCCAAGAGTCTTTTTTTTTTCCTGCACCTGTAAATAAAGAGAAAATAAGATTATGTATGTCAAGGAACTCTTGTTAAATCTTATTTCCCTCCCCTTTAATGTACTTGGAACATATTTATCCTTACTCATCCCCCTTTCCTTCTATCATGGCCTTAAGGAAGTGGAAGAGGGGTAAGTTTACAGCAGCAGGTTGTACGTGTGTGTGTGTGTGTTACACATATACACAACAGAATGGCATGGATGAAATCAAGCTCAATTGGTCTTTGGTCGCATGAATATAACATGTAGAACAAGGCGGTAATGGTCTCGCTCTCCTGTACCCAGATCAGCCCACATTAAATGTGGATTTTGGTCCAGGGAATCCGAGGTGGATTGATGAGAGGTCAGGGACCCTGTTATATAAAGAGCTGAAGTGTTTTACTTATGGAAGAGAGGCAGCGGGGTGCTCAATAACCATGTTCAAATATTTTGCAGTTTCTCAAGAGGACTGGCCTTAAACTTATTTTATGTGGCCTGGTATGTTAGTCAGGGTTCTCCAGAAAAACAGAATCAATAGGACGGATGGATGGATGGATAGATAGATGGATAGACAGATAGATAGTTAGATAGATTTATTATAAGGAATTGGCTCACAAGATTATAGAGGCTGGAAAGTCCAAAACTGCAGAGCTGATGTCCCACTTTGAGTCCAAAGGCTGGAACCAGGAAGAACTGATGTCTCAGTTTAAAGGCCATCAAGCAGAAGAACTCTCTCTTACTTGGGAAGGGGTCAGCCTTTTGTTCTCTTTAGTCCTTCAACTGATTGAATGAGGCCCGCCCATATAATGGAGGGCAATCCGCTTTACTCAATCTATTCCTGGCCCAGTCAAGTTACACATAAAATTAACCATCTCACCTGCCGAGTAGAATCAGCTGAAGGTCACCTGAAAATAGAACTGGGCTCAAAGCAGGAGGGTCTCTCTTTCCAACTGCAAAATCATCCCAGGATCAGATGGACACTCTGAAAGGATATAGGATCCTGGCATCTAGAGGTGCCTAATCAGAAGCTGTGTGATAACTTGGCAGGGACATTGTAGAGAGAACTCAGACTTCAGAAGAGAGGACTAATGAGTTAAGTTCCCTATAGGGATAAGAATGAATCTAAAGAGCAGGAACTAGTTTTAAAATTAGTTTTTTAGAACACCCCAAGAGACTACCTTGGAAATCATGGTTTCTTCCATGATTACAAGAGTAAAGCAAAAGCTTATAAACTGCCGCCTTAGATTCTCCCAGGATATAGTGATTTTTTTCCTAAAGCTCTTCATTTCTAAAAATTTCTCTCCCCTTCCAGTAGATTGTACCTCTGCTAAATAGAAACCCTCTTAGCTCAGCAAGTGTCTTCTCAATGAAGCCTTCCCTGGAGAACCGATCAGAATCTGTAGCCTCCTTCCCTTCCATGTAGCAACCAGGTATCCTCCTGTTTTATTTTTTTTATTGTGGTAAAATATCCACAATATAAAGTTTACCATTTTAACCATATTTAAGTGTACAGTTCAGTGACATTAAGTACATTCACATTGTTGGGCAACCATCACCACCGTCCATCTCCAGAACTCTTTTTATCTTGCAAAACGAAAACTCTGTGCCCTTTAAATACTAACTCCCCATTCCCCCCTTCCCCCAGCCCCGGGCAACTACCCCTCTACTTTCTGTCTCTGTGAATTTGTCTTTCTGTCTTTATGAATTTTTCTATTCTACGTACGTTCCATTTAAGTGGAATCATAGCAATACTTGTCCTTTTGTGTCTGGCTTACTTCGCTTAGCATAATAATGTCTTCAGGATTCATCCATGTTGTCTCATGTATCAGAATTTCCTTCCTTTATAAGGTTGAATTATATTCTATTGTGTGTATATACTACATTTCGTTTATCCATTCATTTGTTGATGGCTATTTGGGCCATTGTAAATAACGCTGCTGTGAACATTGGTAGACAGATAGCTGCGCCTCTGCTTGCAGTTCAAGTGGAATTGCTGGCTCATAAGACAAATCTATGGTTAGCTCTTATGAAGAACCACCATACCGTTTTCTGCAGCTTCACCATTTTACGTTCCCATCAGCGGTGCACAAAAGTTCCAGTTACTACGCATCCTCCCTAACACTTGTTATTTTCCGGCCTTTTTCATAATAGCCATCCTAATGGGTGTGAAGTGGTATCTCACTGTGGTTTTGATTTGCATTTCTCTAATTATTAGTGGTGTTGATCTGACATCATTTTATTCATTTGTTTCTTGCCTGTTCATTGTCTGGCTCCCTCAACAGGACACAGGCTCTGTGAGTCTGAGAATTGTGTCTGACCTGTTCACTGCCTTATCTCTAACCCAGAGAGCCATGACTGGAACGTAACAGAGACTCAATTATTTGTTGAATGAATGAAGAGATAGATTTACTAGAGAGAAATATTCAAACTCCATATATGGAATCCAGATTAATCTTCAAGCATTCAACTTTTTGCCCAAGATGATAAGTAAATATAACCTTTCCATGACTCAGTGTTCCTTGAAAAATGGGAGAAAAATATACTTGTGCCTTTCCTGCCTCATGGACAAACTACACAGGTTAATAGAATACTGTGGCCGGATCTCTCTAGCTTATGGACTTGATACTTGACAGAATTATAGCATGTTTGCTATTTCAATGACCAAATTAAATGTACTGTTGATAATTACTACTAGGTATATAGTAGGTGCTCAAGAAATACTTGCTGATAAATAAGTAAATGTTCTTGAAAATGGTAACCAAATGGTAACTAAAAATACAGACTGTATGTAAGAGATGTGGAACTCCTTGGAACAAAAGAGCCCCAGACACTTAGTGGCTTTGGTGGGAAGTCTAAGCATCAAGATTAGTGGATAATTCAGAAGTCATTTTTCTTCAAATAATAATTATCTTAGAAGCTAAATCTGTAGCCACACTCCCCATGCAAGACCGCCTCTCTAAAAATCAGTCCCCTGCAGAATCCTAGAGAAGCCTGACTTCTTTGTTGGTTTACTCCCTAAAGCATAAGGAAAGCATTTTCCTATTCTTCAGCTCAAACAGCCATAGGTGTGGTCCTGCTTGCTTTACACCAGGGGCTACTTCCTGTTGTACCTGTTCTGCAAAATGCACGACTATTTAGGAATGAAAGAAAAGTACCCTCATTTGAATTTTGTTCTCATATTCAAACAGTGAAAATGTGCTTCATGCCAACCAGGATTTCTGCTACTCTTGTGGGAGGTGGAATGAAACATTAACCTCTTCTGAAAAGATGTGGGTAAGATAATAATCTGTTTTTTGCATGTCTCAGTGTTGTTCCTAAATAAACCAGAGGAAACCAAGAGGTAGGAACAAAGTACCTCTAACCAGCATGTCTTGGGGGCATGCAACCTGGTCCCCTATTTAGCAGTGACTGATGGTAAGCATACCTGTACCGTCCTGGCCTTGGAGGCCAGGATGGAGCACACCTTCAATTAGCAGTCTTTGGCTCAAAAAGTGAGTACATTCCAGACTAGAAAGTGGTGGAAAGTGAGAATAATTTCGTGACCTTCCTGGAGGAATTACCTGATAATGGCACTGAGTATTTGGCCTGCTTCCTAACAGGTAGACATCTGGGTAAGAGCAGCCCCAGGTCACTAACCTTACATGGAAGGGTTTTTTTCTTTTTTTTTTTTTTTTTTTCTATTTTTCGATATGCAGTTCCTGGACTTTCCGCATCAGAATTGGGGGTGGTATTAAAAATGCAAATTCCTGAACCTCCACTCAGACCTACCAAATCCAAATTTCTAGAGGTGAGGCACAAGAATCCTATTTTTTTAGGAGGAGGAAAAATCCTCTCTCAAAAGCCCGCTCAAGTTTTATTGGCTAGAATTAAGTTGCATGCTCATGTCTCATTCTATTAAGAGCCAGGAGAATAAGACCAGATGATTTACTCCATCACGCCAGGGCTGGAGAGAGTTCCCTTTCCAGAGCACATGGCGTCAAAGATGTGAACACTAGAATTAGGTTCTGCAAGCAGGGAGAAGGGATGGGTGGGTTTGGTGGGTAAAAATGCCGTTTGCTATCGTGGCTTGCCAGCTGATGGGGGATAATAACACACAAAGTCTAGGCTTCCTCAGTTGCTATTTCTTGAATTCCACTCCTGTGCACTAGATCAAATGCCCAAAACTTTCCTCTTTGATAGCCATTTTGGTGACGTCTAGGTGATTCCAAAGAAACCAGGAAGAATTGACATTTGGTAGGAAAGTGTAAGTGGTTGATCTTGGAATAGTTCAAAATGCTAGGTACAATTTTCTATTCACAACACCGTCACACTGGATCAGTGGGAATATAATGCATCTATTCTTTCATTCAACAAGAATTTACCAAACACCTATTATGTGTCAGTTCCCATATTTAGCCAGGGGAATACATCAGTAAATAAAATGGACAAAAACTCCTGCCCTGTCCTCATGAATCTGGCATCGTAGTGGGGGCAACGGGCAATAAAGCAAGCAGGTAAACTACAAACATGTTTGAAAGGGATAAGTTCTATAAAGAAAAATAAAGCAGGCAGAAAGGATAGGTAGTACTCAGGTGAGGGTGTTGCAATTTTAAGTAGAAGAGAGGTGAGGTCAGACCTCACTGAGAAGGTAACGTTTGTGCAGTTTAAGGAGGTGAGGAGGGAGACAATGGGGACAAGTGGTGGAGAGGAACCCAGGCAAGATGCCTAAGTGTCAAGGCCCTGGGGTGGGAGCGTGCCTGCTCCAAAGAATGAGAACAAGGTCAGTGGACTGGAGGGCTGTGAACCAAGGAAGGCATAATAGGAGATGAGGGGGAAGGAATGATGCAGTGTGTGGAAGCAGATTGCCTGGGGCCTTTGAAGGGATTTTGGTTTTGTTCTGAGGGAGATGGGAGGACGCTGGCAGGTTGGGAGCAAAGGAGTGGTATGATCTGCCTTTCATCTTAATGGGACTATTCTGTCACTGCTTTGGGAATAGAGCGTAGAGAAACTAGTTAGGAGACTAGCACAAAGGTTCAAGTGCAATACGATTAGGGCTTGGGCCAGGGTAATAGAGATGAATAGAGAAAGACAGAACTCAAGTATGCTTTCAAAATTTCTGGCCTGCGTGCCTGGAAAGATGGACTTACCGTTAAGAGGTTTGGAGAATATTGTGGGTGGAGCAAGTTTGTGGTGGAAGAATCAGGAGTTTCTTTTGAACATGCTAATTATGAGATGCCTCCTAAATATCCAAGTGGAGGTGTTGAGTAGATGACTGGGTGAACTGGAGATGGATGACAGTTAACAGCATAAAGATGATAATTAAAGTCATATGACTGGATGAAATCACCGGAGAGAGATAGATGAGGTCCAGAAACTGAGCCCTAGGGTTGGCTTCTGCATTGTTTTTCAGATGTCTTGAATTCTGTGTAGTTTATCCAACTTGTAGTTTTCTAGAACACTGACTGAAAGAGTTCGTTAGGAAAACAGTTAACCCTTAATTATTCATTGATAATAATGTGGTATGAAGGAAACAATTTTTCAGAGTGATCTGGAAGGCTGTGCACATCCAGAAATCCGTAAAGTACAGATAGACTTTGATTTATTAAATCCAGAAAGCTCGGTGACTACCCACTTATCTTGTGTTTAAATCAATTAACTAAGAACTCAGGTGCTTAAAAAACTGGTGCAGAGGACTTGGATGACAAGAGGGGCTACAAACCCTGGCTCAGCTGTTCTTCCGTTCAAAACCCAGCATTTTAGCCCCTCCCAGAAACCAAGCAGAACCTGGGGCCCAAGTATTGGAGACACAGGCACAGAAGGAGCACTAGAGCCAGGAGGTGGAATGACATTTCTCAGTGACCTGATTCTCTCTCCCTGAGGACGTGGGAGTCAAGCACAGCGATCAAGGGTAGAAGTTTTAGAGTCAAGTAGACTTTCGTTCTTATTACAACTACACCACTTACAAGCTGTTTGACCAGTAGGAAAGTTGCTTAACTTCATGGAGTCTCTTGTCCTTGTCTATGAAATGGAAAGAGTACAATCTATTTCATGTAAAAGTTGAATGAGATAATAGTTGTAAAGCATTAAGCACAATGATTGATGGTTTTCTTCCTAAACTTTCTCTCAGTAATCTCAATTCCAGTAGAAGTCCAAGCTGTTATAATACTGTTCCTTTGGAGCCTAATTTAGTAAATTGAAAGTCTGCTAAATCAGACTGTAATCTGTAACCTACAAAATGCTCTGGTCCAAAGCTTTGTTCTTTGGCAGGGTTGGGACAGTTGTTGAGTTGCATTTAACTCTGGTACCACTAGGGGGCACTTCAAGAAATTAATTTGGAGCCTACGGTAACAACTGGTGGTCATAAAGAGTTAATACATTTCCAAATGTGACTTATACTTTGGGAGTAGCCTACTTAGTGCACAACATCTTTAGCCTCAAACATGTATGACTTGGTTGTAGCAGAATTCCACAACGGGGTGTGAATTCCTAAGGCACTGGGTCACCCACTTAGGTAAGGTTCCATTCGTAAAGGACATCTCTGAATACTGAGGCTTTCTGCCCCAGCTATGGTCATATACAGCCCTGCAGCTAGGTCAAGCTATAAAATCAGGCAACTTACAACAATGTACTAACTCATTTCCATAAGCACTTGTAGAGAGAGCTGGCATAAAAATAAATCTCTATTCTGGCAGTAATCTTTTGGAATTAATTTGCTCACCTTTTGTGCCAACAGTTTTTCATGCTAGGTAAACAGCTAACACATGGTTGAGCTAGAATTCCAACCCAAGGAGGGTTGCTCCAGAGCGCACATTCCACTACATCATATTGCCTTTACTGACAGGTAGAATCAAATGAATATTAAATGCTAGAGGGTGGTGATAAAGAACAGGAGTGGCCATTATCAAGCTATTTATAGGGACCTCTCTGGTGGTCCAGTGGTTAAGACTCCAATGGTTAAGTCTCCATGCTCCCAATACAGGGGGCCTGGGTTCGATCCCTGGTCAGGGAACTAGATCCTGCATCCCGCATGCTGCAATTAAGACCCAGTGCAGCCAAAAAAATACATATTAAAAAAAAAAAAGCAATTTATAATCTGGATTATGAAATATGATAATCACGTGAATAATACATACTCTACTCAGTTAAAAATATACAAGTCATTCAGACTGTTAATATGGATACCAAGTCATATCTATGTGTATGGACTATATACATACGTATGCATATGTATAGACATATATGCATAAGTATATACATTTCTTATTTGAATATCAGTGTATTCAATATAATATCTGAGTGTTACCAAGTGCCAAGCACATAGTGTAACATGAAAGGCAACATCTTAGTCAAATACTGCAAGCAGGAGCAATATCAAGATATTTGTCTACATTCCAGAGAAAGCTTCCTGGAGAAAATTAAGGTCTTAGTTGATTTGGGGGACAACAGAACTACTCTATCAACATTTGACCCTAGAAAAAGGTGTTTAGCTTAGTGCTTGGAACAAAATATACTGAAAGAATAAGTGAGTGAATAAATGAATGATGACTTCACAAATGGGGAGGACAGAAATTGGAAACAGAGGAAGTACAAAAAAGGGGATTGGTGAGAGGATGGGGGTGGCTAGAATGGAGCAAGGAATTTCTTCAGC
>NW_006792683.1:2602129-2622053 GCF_000442215.2 Lipotes vexillifer
AGCAGGACTTATTTAGCAGAGAGCTGGGAGCTGGCTGGCAAAGGACTTTCTGACTCCACAGTCAGGTCCTTTTTTCCCGGTTTTCAGTCCCAGTCCAAGAAATAGAGTTGTTTTGGTTGCTTTTTTTTTTTGAGTCTTTTTCCTCAGAGTTACCATCCACATGAGTGAAAGACTTCCCTTACATGATTCTTATTCCCTAATGGAAACATGTTCATCTTTATAAGCAAGGTAATCTGCTGTAACTGAAAATTACTACACTTTTTGCATGGTCAGTTCTAAATGTGTCTCTTCACTTATAGATTCATGGAGCAATTAACACCACATTCTACCCATATTATTTACCATGTGAGTTGCTTCTCAAATATCTCTTTTACTTTTTCTTTCCTTAGCGTTTTCCGTCAGGGTTCTGGTTCTTATATCATGCTAATGCCTTCTTTGGGCTGAGCTGTGCAACATCTTTGGTGCGTTGAGCATCCTGCCAACTTTCCAGGGAATGGAGCCATGGACCTACCTCCTAAATGATACTGACAGCTAAACTAATTTTTTGTATCTTAGAAAATCAAAGTTGTATTTTATTTTAGACACATCAACAAAGTTTAATTGTGGTGGTAAAAGCATACTGAAAGTTCAGTTAAAAAGTGTGTTGAGGAAAACTTTAAAGAATTCCTCCGTACAGCATGTAATAAAAGTGGTAGGGTTTGGAGTAACAAATATATCCAAGGTCCATATTGCAGAAACTCAATTCAATTAATTCTCTGTAATGAAAAGTAATAACTGTATTGTTTGTGCCTGGAGACCTGATATGAGTTGAAGCAGGGAGAACTTTTGTTAGTTTTATGTTAGAATCTTAGCTGAAATTTTCCTTATGTTGACCTTTCTTGAAGTTCAGTCACTGCTTTTAAAAGAAGAACCTGTGTCACTTACTCTCTGTAAGCTGGTTTTCCTCTCCTTTGAAGGAGATCTAGTTTTCCCTCTCTCCTTTGCCTAAATGAAAATGGCCCCAAGATGTGTGTAATTTTGAGAACTTCAGACTGCAGATTCTACATAATTCAAATAATAGAGCCATGGAACTGCACTCTTTCATTTGGATTCTGTGAGCCGCTAAGACTTGTGGAGTGTAAATTATGTCAGAATTATGCCCTAAAGGTATAGTGTCAAGGCCAGAATTCTGCCCTGGGATACAGGACCCATCGAGCAATGGGAGCCATACACTCATAACCCAGGGCCGAGTGCCACCCTCATTGTTTTAATTACAGAGCTACGGCATGTGGGTAAGAAACCTGGATTTGACAACAGCAGAAGAAAGAGGATATTGTATGCCTTCAGTCAGCTTTGTATTAGGAGATCCTTAAAGGGAAAATTATGTGAAAGAAAGAAGGAGGAAGAAAACAAACTAGCAAGATCCCTGTTTCAATATAATTTGGAGAAAATGACTGATTTGGGTTGGTCATGTTGCCAGAACAGTTGACTCAAGGCTTCCAAACAAGAAATGGAAATCAGGAGGATGCCTGAAGCCTGAAAGAAGAACAAATTGTGAAGATATGATTGACTATAAGGCTTCAAAATCAACTGTACCAAAGATGAGCTTGGATCATTGCCCAGAACAGAACTGAATGGTGATGTTCATTTAGGTCCTGACTGTTGAGACAAAATAAAATGTAGTAATTGTGCTCTGTTAGGTACACAGACATGTTAATGTTTTCCAATATCCCCAACTGGGGATCTGGTGTCATGTTCCCTGTTGCTCCTATTTCATGCTTCAGTGGTGAGAGTTATTGCTGCTCTGGACTTTTACTGAATGCCAGGTTTTTGGCAAAGAAGTGGGATCCAGGTGAAAACATCCATCTCATGCTGCATGTGAGTGTGCTGCAGGTGGCTTTGAAAATGGCTTTTCGACTTGGAAATCATTTCTTTAATTGGCCTTTTCATGCTTGGATGATGTGCACCTCCATCCTGGTGTGTGATGGTTGCTGGACCCAGGTTATGAATCTCAGCAGTTTGGGCCCCAGAACCCTTCATCTCCAACAACCAGGGAAAGCCTTGGTTTCCACAGGCAGCAGATGTGTACGTTGATCTTTTCCTCCCTTAAGACGGAAGTAATTTATTCACAGTTTCCTCACACTCATTTCTCAGGAATCTATCAGTTGAGTTTTATGATAACCTTTCTGATGGACAGCAGGTATGACTCCCCCTAAAGGTCACGTGTGAAGCAGCTGCACTGTTTCCCTTTCTCCTTGGGAGCTGCAAAGAAGAATAGGTTCCATGTTGTGGCTCCTAAGGCCAAAACCCTGCTTACCTGCCTAGCAACTTCGGAAATTTCCCGGCCCACCTGTAGGAGCAGTCCAACTCTGCAGTACAAATGACTTCCAAACAAACATTTTCTACCTACTAAGCTAGAAAAATAACAGCAAAACCAACAAGGAGGTGACTCGGAAAAAGGAGGGGCAGATGGGACATGTGATTTATCTACTCCTTTTTGGTTTCTTTACCTGAGTCCAATTTTGAGAATGTTAAGCCCTCTCCTTTCTACCCACTATTTACCACAAAGTCTTCAGATTTCAGTAGTTGACTTAAAGCAGGTAACTTTTTTTCAGCCTTCCAAATGGACTAAAGATGTTGTCAGGTACAAGATATTTCATTAAGGATCTGTCTGGTTTCTTGAGGGGGTCTAAAGTTTGGACCTTAGACAAGGTAACCTAAAATTGGTCCCTACTAATGAGAGACAGCAGGAAGGCTTCTTCCAGGGTTTATAAATGAACCACCAACTGGAACTCAAAGAAAATTCCACATCTCCTTGCTTTGTACAATCAACATTTTTTTACTAGTTGGTGTATGACCTTGGAGCCACCCAATACGTTAAATAGCTTCACACTTTAAAAAGGGGGGTGGGGGGGAAATGAGGGGTAAAATTATTTTGCGGGGTTTGGCATGAATCTGTATTTCAAATAAGCTATGTGTGAGCTGCGTCTTTGAGAAGAACACATGCAATGCAGTTTTGATCTTCATTTTATAGATGTACATAAGTAATACAAGGCCTGTTTTGATCATACAATTAAAAACAAATGTGATCCAGTATTGTAATACTCTTTGTCACCGATATTCCTGAATAACAACTCTCAATCAGTATGGGAACCATCGTGATCGAATGGCTTTGGAGACCTGGAGCTCCGTCCTCATTTTTGCCTGTGAACTTCTCCACATTCCATCTGCAGGGTGGGGGCTCTTTCACAAGTAATCATCCTAATGGGATAGCATTTTAATGCGTGATAGGCTCCTGAAAGAAATAATCTAAAAACATTTTCAAAATGGTTTTCACAGTCTCCTTCTAAGTGCTTTGCTTAACATTTAACAACTATCTTCACTATGATTATGACTTAAGAATTACAATTTAAGACCTTTTCAGAACTGGTGGTGTTAAAGCTGTTTGTATCAGAATGCTTTTAGCTGTAGGTTAGCAGAAGATGTAACTGAAAGCAGCTCAAATAGTAAAGGTTTATTTTTACTTTCACATAACCAGAAATCTGGAGGTAGGATGCCAGGATTGGTTCATAGAGCAGCCCTGTGATATCATCAAGGTCCAGGTCCTATTTGCCTTTGATGGCCATGCTCAGCTTGTGGGCAATGATATCTCACTTGGCCACGGTACACAGGGATCTCATGCAGTGAGGACAACATCTAGTGGAAAAGAGGGGCTTTTCTTCCTATGTGCTCTTTTCCTTAGGCTAGAAATCCAAGACTTGCAATATGCATCCCTCCCTCTTTGCTGGTACAATGGGCTAGGCTTGGGTCGTATGTCCGTACTCAACCCACTCACTAGTAAGGGAATGGGACCCACCATGATAGGTTTGAAGAATTCTGCTTCACTCCCTGGACTGGAGAAGGGGACAGTGAATACCTGCACCTCAAGGAACAAGGAGGGGTGAGGAGGGTATCTGTTAAGTCAACAGCCAAAGGTGCTCCCCACTGACTTTTTGGATAACAACAGTTTTTATTTTATTAATATTTCTGTGTTTTATTATATTACTGAACTATGCATTGACTTTTTCCCACACTGACAGAATTATCCTGGTGTCTCTCTTAAGGGAAAAACTCTATCCTATGGGGAAAAAAAGTTGATCCTAGGGCCTACTTTTTTTTCTCATCTGATCCACCTAGAAAATATTTAATAAACAACCCAAAAGCTTTCCCAGGAAATGATCCTGTTCATCTCAGCCCAGATCTATCAGTTATGCGGGTAGTGTGGTATATTACTTTAAAAGAGAATTGAGGGCTTCCCTGGTGGCGCAGTGCTTGAGAGTCCGCCTGCCGTTGCAGGAGACGCGGGTTCGTGCCCCGTTTCGGGAAGATCCCACATGCCGCGGAGCGGCTGGGCCCGTGAGCCATGGCCGCTGAGCCTGCGCGTCCGGAGCCTGTGCTCCGCAAATGGGAGAGGCCACAACAGTGAGAGGCCCGCATAACGCAAGAAAAAAAGAAAAAAAAAAAAAAAGAGAATTGAATGGAAATGGACTAGAAACCTGATTTTTAATTCCTTCTTCTGCTTCCTCTTAAAGTAAGAAATGACAAAATATTTTTGCAACAGAAATAACTTGACTTTTCAAAGGTGTTTGTAAAACTGATTTTATTTTAAGAAAAACTACAATACCTTTACAGCTCAGTGGTCAAGGAAAGGGACTGTGAGGACAGTGGAACTTGATTTGAGTCGCCGTCCCCTGTTCGGTAGTGATAGGCTCACAGGCTTCACCTGCAAAATGAAGAAAATAATTATTGCTACTTCAAAGGATTGTTGTATGGGATTAAATATGTCCATGTGCCTTCATATATTTATTCTTAACAGAGTGGCTAGTCCATATTAAGCATTCAACAAATTTGACTATTTTTACTTATAACAGTGTCAACAAAAGTCTATACACATCCAAGTTAACATTTTCCTACACAGGATAGTTAAAATTGAACTCACGACTTTTAGAAGAAACAACTCTGAGAAACGATATATGAGGGCTTCCATACAGTTCATACAACAGTTTTATGGGAGGTCTTGCGTTGGTTCTTGTGTCTCTTCCAAAGAGTTCTCCAGTTGGCTTGGTGTGGGTCAAAACTTAAAACCACTGTGGTGGGGCTTCCCTGGTGGCGCAGTGATTGGGAGTCTGTCTGCCGATGCAGGGGACATGGGTTCGTGCCCCGGTCCGGGAAGAGCCCACGTGCCGCGGAGCGGCTGGGCACGTGAGCCATGGCTGCTGAGCCTGCGCGTCTGGAGCCTGTGCTCTGCAACGGGAGAGGCCACAGCAGTGAGAAGCCGGCATACCGCAAAAAGAACAAGAAAAAACAAACCACTGTGGTGGTTTTACTGTCTTTCCAGTAGACATTAGAATCTCACTTTCCATTCATTCAGGGAGTCGACTGAATGTCCTGGGAAGTAAGCAGGATAAAGCATGTTGATATGGGTGTCACAGATCTCTTAACTTCCCTGCTTATTGTCCTGGTAAGCTATATGCTCTGTATTTCAAGCCAAAATTACATGAACAGAAAAAATTGGCAGAATGAACAGTGCATGTGAGTACAAACATCAGTTCTTTAGCCAAAAAAAAGTATCTTCTTCATAAAACATTACAAGTCCTTTTGGTTTTTTAGAATCTGTATATCATAGTTTACGTTAGGAAAGCTTCCAGTAATTATCTAATCAAGTCAGAAAAATATGTCATCAGCTTGAAGCCTTACCCACATTCTCTTGCTCACATTTTTAAAAAAATTTTGTTGAAGTATAGTTGATTTACATTTACAATGTTGTATTAATTTCTACCGTACAGCATTGTGATTCAGTTATGCATACATCAATATATATTTGTTTTCATATTCTTTTCCATTCTGGTTTATCACAGGATATTGAATATAGTTCCCTTCACTATACAGTAGCACCTTGTTGTTTATCCGTCCTATAAATAGTAGTTTGCTAATTGCAAGCTCCCAATTCTTCCCTGCCTCACCCCCTCTCCCCCTTGGCAACCACAAGTCCATTCTCTGCCTATGAGTCTGTTTCTGTTTCATAGATATGTTCATGTCATATTTTAGATTCCACATATGAGTGATATATGGTATTTGTCCTTCTCCTTCTGACTTACTTTGCTTAGTATGATAATCTCTAGGTCCATACATGTAGCTGCAAACAGCATTATTTCATTCTTTTTTATAGCTGAGTAGTACTCCATTGTACATATATACCACATCTTCTTTATCCATTCATCTGTTGATGGACATTTAGGTTATTTCCATGCCTTGGCTATTATAAATAGTGCTGCTACGAACACAGGGGTGCATGTATCTTTTCGAATTATAGCTTTGTCTGGGTATATGCCCAGGAGTGGGATTGCTGGATCATACAGCAACTCTATTTTTAGTTTTTTGAGGAACCTCCATATTGTTTTCCATAATAACTCCACCAATTTACATTGCTACCAACAGTGTAAGAGGGTTCCCTTTTCTTCACACCCTCTCTAACACTTATTATTTGTGGACTTTTTCATCATGTCCATTCTGACTGGTGTGACGTGGTACCTCATTGTAGTTTTGATTTGCATTCTTGCTCACATTTGGGTGTGACTCTTTGGATTGGCCCAAGTGCCGCTCTTACCTGACCAGACGCTTTTCATGGGAGAGGGCGTGGTACAGAGGTACAGCAGCAGCCACTTTGGCTGTAGGGACCAATTTCCTGATCCAGGACTTTGGGTTGTAACTAGATAAAGGAATTTATTTTAAATGTTACTGGGTATCTCAAAGGATCAAAAGCAAAGGGAAATGTCAGTATTTAAGAAGGGTCAAGGTGTAACTAGGCTTAAAGAAATCCTGGCAGCGGGATCACACTCACAGTACCAGAACTTCTCTATCTTTCTTCTTTGTTTCCCTGAACGATGGCTTCCTTCTTTCTTATCACTGCAGATTGACAGAAAACATGACTGCTGTTGATATTCTAGCTTTATATCTTAGAGCTTCAGCCACACAGAGTGAGGCTGACCTTTTCAATTCCACTTCCAAAATCCCGGAGAAAAGCACTGCTTGGGTCAGATTAACTGGGGCACAGAGGCAGAATACCACTTGGATCCATTTAGCGAGATGCCCAGTCAACCACCGCCTACAAGCAGTATCATATTGTACTAATACGTTGGTTCCAGTGGTTTAAAAAAAATTGGGTGGGGCAATTCTCAGCAGAAGAGGTGCCAGCCTGGCTATTCCATAGTTGCCCGATATTGCATGGATATACTGTAAAAATAATGCAAGGAAGTACATAGTTCTAGCTTCCCATTTGCCAGCAAATGCTGCCCATGGTCCTTGAGAATCTCCCTTTAAAGCTCTTCATTCCTCATTAGAGAGTTCGGGATGGTGGGATGGCTGGAGCTGGTTGGGGGAGGGGAAGATGATTGCACATGAAAGGAGCAGAGCAGAGAGAGGAGAAAGAGAACGCATCAAGGAAGCATCGCCAACATGAAGCAGAGGGCTCTGGACCTCCCAGCTCTTTTCAGATTAAATCCTTATGGCTCTCCCAGCTGCCTTTCTTCCCTCCTGCCTTACACCTCTTTTTAATATTTTCTCTCATCATTTTTGAAATGAAGACCTTCTGTGTTGCTTATAAGACTTCTGTCCTCCTCCAGAGAAGCAGTGCTCCACGTTAGGCAAAAGTTTAAAGTAATGCAGAGTTTGTCTCTTCAGAAAAGTGCTTTCCCATGTCTTCTTGTTCTTTTTCTTAGAATAACAAAATCTGAGGATTGGAGTAAACCAAGCTTGAGGTCCCTCAAATCCTTCCATTGCTGTGTACATCCATTTCTGACATCCATGATGAGTGGCCATCCAGACCACTTGACCACATGCCAAAAGGAACTCACACTTTTCAAGAGAGTCCATTCTACCTTCAGATAGTTCAGATTATTAGAAGTACTTCCTTGTATTAAGCTCCCACTGAGCCAAAAATGTGTCTTTCCTTGTTGCTTGAACCTGTTGGTCCTAGTTCTACCACCTGGAAACAAACAGGAAAGTCTAATCTCTTTCCTACTTGCTCATTTTTCAAAAGATCCATCATGTTCATCTTGTTTGTCCCTAAGCTCTTTCTTCTCCAGGCCAAGCAACTGTCCATCCTATATCGGTTCTCCGTTGTATGGGATTTCAAGTACCTCTATTAATCAGGACACTCTGTCCTAAAAGCTTTACTTACTTAAATGCTCTTCTTTGTTTCCCCCCTATAACCAGACATAATCTTCCAGATGTGAAAAAATCAGCCCAAGAAGAACAGAACTAATAATGTATTTTATTATAAATATAGAACTTCTGTTCAGGAAAATCACATTTATCTTTTAGGAAGACCAAACCTATGCTTAGTCACTCTCATGCTGAAAATTATATAATAATTAATTTATAATGAAATTTAAATGACAAAGAGTATTTAAGTTTTACAAGTGAATTTCAGACATCAGTAGTTGGAATGGAAAGGAGGTGGGGGGAATTCATGAATTCCCATAGTTCTTCAAAGCAGATTCTGCTTTACTTCCTATATACAAATGCTAGTACTATTCATTAGGTCGAAAATAGTGGGCAAAATAAGACCACATCAGGGGATCATTTGATTCCTTTCTTCCTCTTCATAAAATCCATAATCTTGACAAATATTTGTGTCCTGGTTACATACACATGCGTGCACACACACACACACAAACACTCTGGGATAAGCACTGTAATGCACACCTAGCCCTCAAGGAACTAACAATTAGAAGCTGTAAGAAAATCCTTTTGCTCCCCTCACTGAAGGTTGCTGTGTAAGCCAGTGAATCGAGGAAGAGCAAGAGGTCACCATGTTTGGGCTTCCCTGGCGGCGCAGTGGTTGAGAGTCTGCCTGCCAATGCAGGGGACACGGGTTCGTGCCCTGGTCCTGGAGGATCCCACATGCCGCGGAGCGGCTGGGCCCGTGAGCCATGGCCGCTGGGCCTGCGTGTCCGGAGCCTGTGCTCCGCAACGGGAGAGGCCACAACAGTGAGAGGCCCGCATACCGGAAAGAAAAAAAAGAAAAAAAAAAGAGGTCACCATGTTGGATTGGGTGGCACAGTGGGTTAATCTGAATAAATTCTTAACATTATTGTTCCAGAAGCTCAGCTAGAAGCAGAACCCAAATAAGGGAGCTGGAGTGAAGTTTGATGGGTCAGAGAAGCTCCAGCTTTCTCTAGGATATTAAATGTATATCCTAAAATAGGAACACGTTGAGTCCTGCCTTTATCTGTAGCCACTTATGGGTTCACCAGGGAAACTGATTATCTCAGAAAATGATGCAGAATACTCTCTTCTGTTGAAATATTTTCAGGTTTAAATGAGGGTATAGCATATATATATGTAAAGATTCCAGGACAGATTTTGAATCTTAAATTTTAATGAGAAGTAAGTGGTGACTTTTTATAAAACTTATCATAAGCACATGGCACTCATTCTTTTTTTCCTAAAAATGTCTGAATATGTAACCATGAGTCCCTCAGTATTGGCAACAATAGCTGTCCCATGCCCTGTGAGATTGCATATCAGCAGGGGAGTTTGAGATTTCTTCTGTCAGCAGCGTATGTCCCTGTAATTAGCCCTCCCTGACCTCCTTCCATCTCCACCAAGGAAGTTAAAAAAATTATGACTAATTCAGGACAGAGCTGGGAGCCCTAGTTCCACGGCCATAGAGTTTGTTAGTTCCCCTGTGTTAGTAAACCTAAAATTGAGGTTTTCATCTCCTGGTTAGCCTCAGAAGTTTCAGTCTAGTGGGCTCAGGTATAGCACTAACCTCATTTGGTGACCACAGGGAGGAGATGCAAGACGGTAGACAGCTTGAGGCTACTCCCAACCACACAACTGGAAAAATAAATTCAAGATTCCTTAGATTAAGGAGGGCTGACTTTAGCTTTAAGGTACAACTCATGATTATGTTTAGCAACTTACCTAAGGGGTTCCAGTCTCAGTATCATTTATTCCTCTTCTGAATGTCATAGTAGATATAGATGTAGAATTCATAATCTCTTCACTTTAGAATTAAAACAAAGGAAGATTTCATGACTGATGTGCTACATTGAATAATTGGGAACACTTTAAGATTAGTTGCTTTATCCATAAACAACGGCACAATCACCTGTTTCCTAATTCCCTTACTTATATAAATCTTTTTATTTCTCCAATAGGTTGTTCGGTTTTTACAAGGGAATTCTGCCACCCATCTTGGCTGAAACACCAAAAAGAGCAGTGAAGGTAAACATTGTATGCCTTCCCACCAACTGAAAATAGAATGTAGTAAGAGCTTCAGCATCAGCACATCCCACCATAAACTATGGGACATTAATGGAAATTAAACATAAAATACTAAAACTTCTAAAATGTTTAAAAATCTTAAATTTTTTACATTGTAACAATTTTTATCAAAATTAGACTTGGTCAGTCTCTCAAATATTGCTATGTTGATTTGTGGATTTTTTTTTTCCAGGTAAAGGCATTCCTTTCTAATGGGGAAATTATTATTATTATTATTTTTTTTTTGAACTTCAATCTTGTTTATTTTCCTTGGAACCAAACAGCTTTTAAATTCCACTAGCTACCTCCTATTCATGAAAAAGTCCATGACATCATTTTCAATTTTAAAAAATTGAAATATAAAACATATAACAAAATCTACTCTTTTGCAGTGTGCAATTTAGTGGGTTTTAGTTTATTCACGGAGTTGTGCAACCAATACTGTCTCATTTCAGAACGAGGGGTACATCACCCCCATGTAAAACCCCATACTCATTACTAGCCCCTCCCTCTTCTCCCCTACTCCACCCACTGACAACCTCCAATCTACTTTTGTCTCTATCGATTTGCTTATTCCGGGTATTTCATATAAATGTGATCATACAGTATGTGCTCTTTTGTGTTTATCTTCTTTCACTTAGCATAATCTTTTCAAGGTTCATCTCTATTGTACGCTGTATCTTCATTAGTTTTTATGACTAAATTATGATCCATTGTATAAATATGCCATTCTTTGTTTATCCAGACATTTAGAGTGTTTTCACTTTTTTCTGTTAATGAACATTTGTATACAAGTTTTTGTATGGATATATATTTTCTATTCCACAAGTGGAATTGTGGGTCATATGTTAATTCCATCTTTAACTTTCTGAAGAATGGCTGAAAACTGCTTTTTTCATTGGCTGCACCATTTTACATTCCTACCAACAGTGTATGAGGGCTCCAAGTTTTACACATTCTTGCCAGCATTTGTTATTATTCATCCTTTTTATTTTAGCCATCTTAGTGTTTGTGAAGTGGTATCTCACTGTGATTTTAATTTGTATTTCCCTAATGACTAATGATGTGCTTACTGGCTACTCGTATAGGTACTGTGAGCATGAAAATCTCTGCCATTCTCAAAATGCATTTCAACAGGCATGAGATTTTACTATGAACTCTTCTTAAAATTTCTGTTATAATTTTTTATATTTCCAGAATTAATTTTGATATAAAACTTAGAGGCGAAGGGGTACCTAATTTTATGTTATTTTTTAATTTTGTTTTCCTAAATGGATAATTAGTTGCCAATTACTATTTACTGAAGAATCTTAATTTCCTATTTGATTTGAAAATTCATCTTTACCATATAGTTGTTTCTACTTCTGAGCTTTCTGTGCCTTTCAGTTGTTTTATGTATTCATTCTAAGCAGGTCCAATCTCCTGGAGTTTTAGAATTAGCGTACATTTTAATAACCACTAAGAAAATTGCTTAATTTTTTTCTCCAGATTTTCCTGAGTTACTACTGAGTATTCCTGAGGCATATTGAATTTTTTTCTATCTTATTATAGGTTTATTTTTCTCACTTTTTAAAAAATTTGAATTAGGATGCCTTGACATTTAAATTAAAAGAATACTTCGTGTATTCTTCTGAACATTTGATAACAGAGATCTCAATCTGAATCATGCCCTCCATCATCCTTAAGCTATATCAATTTGACAGCATTCACATATCCTAGAGTGATAGTTTTTCCTTTCAAGATTATCTTTTGGAAAAATATGACTACTTATTTGATAATTATACCTGAAATAATATGAAAATATTTTACACTAGAAACTACTATGTACATATTAACTGTACTTTTTATTATTGTTATTCCCATTTGTATTATTGACAATTGAATTTATTATCACTTTTAGTGGAGAATGCATAAAATTCTTTCAACACAAAGCAAGGCAAAATTTTTGAGTTAAAATCATCCTTTCCCACTGAAAATTATATTTATCGTTTAATTGGTTAATTACCACCAAATGAGAAGCTGCTTCAGTTTTCAACAACTTCAGTCAAGAGGTTGTTTTCGGCATAGACAGAAGTTCTTTATCAATAATTATATATTTAGCCATATTATAATGTACATCCTCTTTCTGACATTGTGCATTAAATCTGGAAGATTTTTGACCTTTGGCCTCTGAAGGGAATACTGAGTATGACCGATAAGTAACTTCGGGTATATAAATAACTAGTTAACGTGAATTATACTTAAAATATTAAATATATATATTTTTTAATATTCTTGGAGCCAATTTCATAAACAGTGCAACTTCATGCTAAGAAATTTTATTTGAATTTATTCTGCTTTAATCATATACTCTTGTGGCTGTTAATGTTTTATGATTTAAATGACAAATCTAATTGCAACAAACTGTATTTCATGAAAACACTGTTTAACAAAAATGTTTTTAAAGTCCATTATTTTTCCATTCATGTTTATCAATACCTAAACAAAAAAAGTCCATGTATACTAAAAGAAAAAAACTGTTATATCCCTACTAATAACTTCATCATAATGAAATTTCATAAATAGTTAATTTTTTTTTTTTTTTTTTTTTCGGGTACGTGGGCCTCTCACTGTTGTGGCCTCTCCCATTGCAGAGCACAGGCTCCGGACACGCAGGCTCAGCAGCCAGGCCCAGCCGCTCCGCGGCATGTGGTATCTTCCTGGACCGGGGCACAAACCCGTGTCCCCTGCATTGGCAGGCAGACTCTCAACCACTGCACCACCAGGGAAGCCCAATAGTTAATTTTTTTAATCACAGAATATCTCACTGGCAAACAGTATTTATTGTTTGCAATATTTATTGATTACTGTAATATTGATGATGCTGATACTTAATGTTTATTGTTCACTGAGTGTGTTATAGGCTTTATGCCAATTAATTTAAAATACATTATCTCATTTAATCTACTGAACCATTCTATGGGGAAAGATACTTCTATTACTTTCCTGTTGCATATGAAAAAACTAAGGCTCAAAAAGACTAAATTGTTTACTCTCGATGACAGCCTGTGGATGTGAGGACTGATGCAAATGTTTACTGTTGAATGAGATTACATTTCACTTGTCTATTTCGTTTACGTGTAGTGACTGTCCTCCACCACTCATATATTTAAGATCATTTAAACAAGTATAGTTGTTTTGTTTTAGTAAATGCAACACAATTTGTAATATTAGTATTTTACTGTACTTATGAGAAATCATAAATATCGTGTTAATGATATGCTATTTGCCTAATATTATAATAGGCAGGGTTTTCCCAATTTTCTTATCTGTATTGAGCGTAAACATGTATGTTATCACTTCAAATACCTGCATTTCAGTTGTATGCTTTGAATTATTCATTCACTGATTTAACACATATTTCTTGAATGCTTACTGTGTGCCAATCGCTTCCAGGTATTAAGGACACAGGCATTCGCCAAGTCAGGCAAGGTCCTTTGTTCATGGAGTGTACGTAGTAGTGGGGAAGAAAGGCAATAAATACAGATTAAAATATCATTGTGTTTTAGTCTATAATATGTACTTTGAATAAAAGAAAGGAATGACTTAGGTATGCAAAAGAGTTGAGTTCAGAGGGGTCAGATCATGAAGGAACCTGCAGACACCCAGGTGTGTGATGAGAGGTCTTTGGAGAGTTTTGTACAACAAAGGGCTGGGGTATAATAGATCTTTTTTCAAAAATCCCTCTGGCCCCTTTGCGAGTTGGGGTGTGTGTTGGACAATAATAGTAAAAGCAGGAATACCAGTCAGGAGGTTATTGTAATCAATTTTTAGTGCAGTATAAGCCTATATCTTCAATTTTGCTATTGTGTTATTTGGGTAAAAAGTGTCCATTTTATTAGAATGTCCTTACCCCCAGGGAATTCTTTCATTTATTAAACATTGGGCATATGCTCAGTGCCAGGCACTCTGCTAGCTGTTAGGAATATAGAGAAAAAAACACAGTCACTGCCATCATAACTATGATTAACAGCTGCTCAAACTCCCAGGGACCTAGTGGAAGTACTGAGGTAACACATTCTACAGCCAAAGTCTGATAGTGTGTATTTCTTTTTGTGACAACTCAGAGAATATAATATGTACTTTATAAATCTAAGAGGTCGTCAAGCATAAACATAAATGGAGCTAGAAGAGCCTATATTCTATGTATACAAACAAATAGCAAGCCTTTAGATACACATATAACAAATACAAATTACTTTTAAATGTTGAAATGAGTATTGAGTTCTCTGTGCAGGGCTATGACTGTATCAGGTGATACCACTGGCAATTGCAGGATCACCAAGTCCCAAGTTCAAGACTTGAAAGTGTCCACTAAGGTAGACAATATTTATATAAAATTAAACAGAAAATGTATTTCATACTACTTAGCTATAAATTACAAATGACGTGTCATAGTTATTAAAAAATGAGGTCATCTTAGGAAGTATGTTTTCAATATATTTTTTTAATTTAAACTTTACCCTTGTTTATAATTATGTCTTACCAGTAGTACGTTCTTTCCCCCAAGCTTTTATTCTTTCATTGACTTTTTTTTTCATTTATCCATCCAGTCAGAAAATATGCATTGAGAACATTTTCTGTGCCTGGTATTATATAATAGTGAACAGACAGTTAAGATCATAGTACTCAAATCAGAGCAATCTAATTATTGGGGCTATAGACAGTGAAAATGGCAGTAGCAATAGAGTATGACAGGGTGGAAGAACAGGTGTGGTGTTCACTCCTGGACGTGATAGAAGAGATGGGGTTAACAAAGTGGAAGGGCATGAGTACAGGTACAGGAGGTAGATGGCAGGCTTCCAGGCTAAGAGAACAGCTTATGCCAGAACACCAAAGAAGAAAGCATGAACGTGTTTTAAGTGGACTGAAAATAGGTCACTTTCACTTTTTTGGGACAGGATTAGGAGTGTGGAGTTCAAAAAGCTGGGGAGTTCAAGATCAGACTGGAGAGGAAGTGGCAGTGGAGGGGGCTGGGGAGTAGATTATGCAGATCCCCAAAGTCTTAATAAACCCTTTAGATATTTTCTTGAGGATAGTTGGGGAGTTATGACATATTTTTACCAGGAGAATGGCATGCATGGTCTTTGTATAACGAGGATCACAGTAGCATCCTCTATAAGTGGGACAGTAGGACTGAAGAATGGAGGCAGGGAAGCAAGTTAACAGGTGATTACAGCAATCTATTCTTTCCAATGACTGACTTTCCTACAAGATATTTGTTTTGTCCATGCCAGCACCATTTTTATGTGCAAAAAGGAGTGTCCTAAAATTGACTTCTCACTCATGCTACTCTGTGGTCACCTACTAATCTAAGATTGGTGACTGTAGTTTCATTCTTATTTCTCTTATTCTCAAAATTCTCATTTCTCTTATACTTCTCTCTTCTTCTCACTTCTTTCATTCTCTTTTTTCCTTCGTCTTTCTCATGAAGTGGGAGCACTCTTATATTTGGAGAGTAAGTAATTTGTTAACCACGTTATTGAATCTTGTTGATAGATTTTTTTTTAATGTACAGTTTCTCATGGTTATAAAAATCAGTCCTGGAGACTAACCAAAAGCATGTGCCCCCATAATAAAATGAAGCAGAAAAGTGTTCTGCACTTTTAGACTGGATGAGTTTCTTATCGATAATGAAGTTTGTTTTTAAATGATGACCATATATGACTGAAAGTTTTAAGTTAAGCATATGCAAAGAGTAGCTAAGGGCAGAGTCAAATACTTTTTGTTCAAAAATAGAATAAAGCCAGCAATGTGAAAGAAGTAACACGAGGTTGATTAGAAGAATATTGGAAAGATGTTTGTGTTAGTTAAAATACAGAATAAATTAGGGGGGAATATTTTTATAAGAGTCTAGCATGAATTAAAAAGCTGAGCTGGCTAAACCCAACAAATCACAGTTAAAAGTAAACTGTAAGACAAAGAACAATGATATGTTCAATGATTAGATCTAAACTTCTCATACAGTAGTACCTATATGCACAATAAATTCCATAGTCACTCTGAGGTATCCTTTCTTAATCAGGTGGCCAATGAAAAGGTCAATATATTTTATAATTTTGAATTCAAGGAAAAGTTTAAAGCAATCTATAATTCCATGAGAAATTTAGTGATTATTTAAATCTCTACTATCTAGATTTGATCTTTAAGGATGTCTGGCATCCATACCTGATTACATAACCAGGGAAAAAAGTTCTGGAATTTCATTTGGGGGCACTGACACCATGTCAGTGTTATAGTTCCAGAACAATTTTTACTATACCTACAGGGCAAACATAGTTTCTCTGATAATCTTTAGAAAGACACTGCAGCCATCCCTGTGATAATGTGGAAAGTAGGGAATATAGCTAATGAACTTGATAACTTAGCTAAAGGGATTTCCAGGTAGAGGATTGAAAAGGCTACTTGGCATCTGTTCCCTGTCTATGGTAAACTGTTAATGGAGAGAGATGAACTAAAGAACAAACTATTTAGTTTTCTACTAAAATTTGGAGGATATGTAGACAGCCCATGACCATCTGTTTAGGCAGAAAACTGAACTTCAAGTTAGGAGGGTTTTAGGGCAAAGGTTAAAATGTAGCCACGGATGTGACTGTAAAAGCCTTCATTCTGTCCTTACAAAATCTAAGGCAGTGTGCCCTGTAGATACTTTCAGCTGGACAGGGGCTTAAGAGTCTTAAGTCTGTACCTGACAGATACTCTCTGGATTCTAACAATAGGAATTCTAACAATCTTGAGAGTGTTGTCCTACAAGAGCATCCAAAGTAGTCAAGGTGGAAAAGACTATGTACAGAAGAGATTCATGGGTGTGGTTTTGCCTAATGGAGTGGATTTTAAGTATTATGTAAGAAACCTACAAGTTTTAGAACTTTTACCAAGTTGGACTCAAGGGGACAGAGAGAATCCAAAACTTAAATGAGCATTTGGACCTGTAAATTTTGTGAGCAGGAGGCAGACTGGGAAGAAAATGTAACTGCAAATAGGTTATTTCTTATGATAAAGAAATCATGTCTAAGAGAACGAAATGGGAGGTTGGAGGGCAGAATAGACACAGAGTCGTCCCTGGGAGCAGGGTGGTGCCCTAAAGAAAGAGACAGTGATCTGTGTCCTGCTACAGACCAGCGATGGCCATGTACTTCCTGCCTTTTGAATTGAATTAGCTATTGCTGTTATTTTATGCCTGTCCTACCATTGTGTGTTGGGAATGTAGGAAGAAAGTATGTTGTCTTTTTGGTTAACAAGCCTTCAAGCCAAGAGAAATCATACCTTGATAATTGAACCAGTGGGCATCTGCTATACCTAGCCCTGATACAGATGAAGATATCTCGGACCTTGAACCTGAGCTTGATGCCATAATGGGATGAGATCTTTGGGGGTCGTAGGAGTGGACTGAGTATGTTTTACACAAGGGAAAAATGAAATAATTGTGGCCAAAATTCTGATTATGACAGTGTGATGTCAGTGAAAAGATAACTGCACAGTCTTGGCTCTCTTGCCATTAAGATGTGAGGTCAATTTTCCCCCTCTTTAAATCTTGACAGGCTGGGCCTGCTTTGACCAATAGAGTCTGATAGAAATAACTCTATGTGGCTTTTGAGTCTAGGTCATAAAAGACCTTGAAGCTTCTGGCTTGTTCATTGGAGGGAGCACTGTACTAAAGTGTTGATCCACTAAGAAGATTGACTACCCTGGGGTCACTGTGCTGTGAGGAAGCCCAAGCCACGTGTATTATTTTTCTTATATGTCACAATTGTCTTAAGGAAAGAGTGATGCTCAGTATAAGATTTTGGAGAACATTTACTTTTTTTCTTTCTGGATTGAATATTAGATCAGTTCTTATCTGGAATAAGGCATTTAATCTCCCTAAAGGAGGGGCAGATCTAAATGTGTTTTATACTTAAGCAGGAACATCAGTAGATGGTATGTATTTAACATGTAACTGATGGTTTGACATGCTCCAGTAGAATCTTTTAGAACCTTAAAGTTTTGTGAAGAGCAACACACAGAAAGAAAGGAAATGATATATGAGCATAGAGCATAGTTAGCTTTGGGACATGCAGGGAAAACCACATAGAGAGCATGCTTATGTCAGTAATAATCCTCAACAGTATGTGTTTTAATGAAAAATGAGAGGATGCCTGGGTTCCTTTCTTACTCTGCATTTAATTAACATTTAAAGTTTCCTCATCTGTATTTTTTACATTCCACATATAAGTGATATCATACAGTATTTGTCTTTCTCTGTCTGATTTATTTCACTTTGCATAATGCCCTCCAAGTCCATCTGTGTTGCTGCAAATGGCAAAATTTCATTCATTTTTATGACTGAGTAGTATTCCACATCTTCTTTATCCATTCATCCGTTAATGGACACTTAGGTTGCTTCCATATCTTGGCAACTGCAAATAATGCTGCTAGGAATATTGGGGTCCATGTATCTTTTTGAATTAGTGTTTTTGGTTTTTTTAGAATATATATCCAGGAATGGAATTGCTGGGTCATATGGTAGTCTTATTTTTAAAATGAAGATAGTATTAGTCAGGGTTCTTTGGAGAAAGAGAACCAATAATTTATACACACACACACACACACACACACACACACAGATTTTTTTTTATAAAGTATCGTCTCATGCAGTGATGGAGGCTGAAAAGTCTCATGGTTTGCCATCTGCGAGCTAGAGACCGAGGAAGGCCAGTGGTATAGTTCAAGGGCCTGACATACAAACCACAGAGCCAGTGGTATAGATTCCAGTCTGGGTTTGAAGGCCTGAGAACCTGGGGCATTAAGGGCAGATGCAAGGTCCCATCTCATCAGTCAGACAGAGAGAGGACAGATTTAACCTTCCTCTACATTTTTGTTCTATTCAGGCCCTCAGTGGATTGGATGATGCCACCCACATTGGAAAGGGCCATCTGCTTTCCTCAGTTCACCAATTCAAATGCTAATCTCTTCCAGAAACACCCCCCCAGACACACTCAGAAATAGTGTTCAACCAGATTTCTGGGCATCCCTTGGTTCAGACAAGTTGACCCACACAATCATCACAAAGATAATATTTCTTAACATAGCACACTGCATTAACGATTGACTGGCATGAAACTTATGAAAATAACTTTGCAGATTGCATCTCTATATAGAAATGGTGATTACTAGCATGAGTCATGCCAGCTAATTCTGTCTCATCTTGGTATGCCAACATTCTCCACTTTGCCTGAAACTCCTAACTGTACCCTCTACAGTTTCATACAAATCACCTGGAGAACTCTTTCAACACAGGTTGCTGGACCCCATCATCAGTGTTTCTAATTCTAGTTCTAGTAGGTCTAGTTCAGTGGGACCTTAGAAATGGCATTTCTAAGTTCCCAGGTGATGCTGATGCTAATAATGCTGATCTGAGGACAATAATTTGAGAACCATTAATCTAACATATGAAGTAAATCGATTTGTTTCTTAAAAATCTGATAGCAGGGCTTCCCTGGTGGCGCAGTGGTTGAGAGTCCGCCTGCCGATGCAGGGGACACGGGTTCGTGCCCCGGTCCAGGAGGATCCCACATGCCATGGAGCGGCTGGGCCTGTGAGCCATGGCTGCTGA
>NW_006792683.1:2622122-2664819 GCF_000442215.2 Lipotes vexillifer
AAAAAAAAAAAAAAAAAAAAAAAAAATCTGATAGAGTGGGAATGCTTTCTCACCATGTTTGCATGAATCTCTGCCAAGAAATAGATGAGATGTTTACTCTTAAGGTGTATTTCTTTTATGTTTTTAGTTAGTTATTTTAGTCTTGGTAAAGCATCAAATTTTAACAAGTAAAATAGTTCTTTCTATCCAAAGAAAAAAGGTTATATCTTTTATCATCAAGAAGATAAGTTTCATGAAGCCAAAGATTTTAGCTGGCTTTATTCATTGTTTTATTTTACCAGCACCTAGAATAGTGCCTAATATATAATAATTGTTATATTAGTATTTGGAGAAAGAATCTGTGAAGTATTACATTTAGACATAAAGTAAAAATAGAGAAATTAAATAAAATGATATTCATGAAAAGGTCATATTAATTTGTTAATTTTATTAATTTTTATTAATTTATTCATTTTTTCAAATTAACAATTTCACTATCCTGACTTTTACCTCTTTTTTTTTTTTTGCGGTACGCGGCCCTCTCACTGTTGTGGCCTCTCCCATTGTGGAGCACAGGCTCCAGACGCACAGGCTCAGCGGCCATGGCTCACGGGCCCAGCCGCTCTGCGGCATGTGGGATCTTCCCGGACTGGGGCACGAAACCGTGTCCCCTGCATCAGCAGGCGGACTCTCAACCACTGTGCCACCAGGGAAGCCCGACTTTTACCTCTTAAAGAGATATTTAGTAGAAACAGTAATAATAAAGTGCAAGTAACAGTTTTAATGCTTATGATGTATCAGACACTATTTTAGTCATTTAAAATGTATTAATGTCTTTAGCCCCAAAAGCTGCCCTATAAAGGAGGAATTAAAATTAACTTCCTATTGCACAGAGGTTAAATAACTTGTACAAGATAGTCATTTTCTCAACTTGAAAATTACTTGAAGAAGATTGTAAGAAACATTTGTACACCATAAAAATAGAAAATTCGAGGACTATGAGATACAAATTAGAATAGCAAGTCAAGAGTTCAAGGTTTGATGGGAAAGAGACAGAGAAATGTTGGTGGGTAGAACAGGGAAGTCAAGGGCATTTATTTTAGCTTTCCTTCCCAATAGGGAAAAAAGCCATTTAAGATGTTCAGGGACTAACTCTCTTGGCAAAATAGCCTGGGGTGTGCCTAGTCTTTTTAGGTACCAAGACTTGATAGAGAAAGTTTCTCTAACCTGAAGCTGTTGGAATGAATCCACTTGTAGAATTGAAATGGAGTGAGGAGAGGTGATTAATTTGTGCCCAGCAGCCCACTGCAATAAATATAACCAGAAGCAGATATCAAATGTTCAAATATGAAGCAAATGTCAAAGAGGCTGGGTGATCAGAACAGAAAACCAGGAATGAGTAATTTGGAGAAGACCTGGGCACCTTTCTGGAACAGGTGCCAAATGTCAGCTTCTCAAGAATTTGAGTGGAGTGGTTAAGTGGAGAGGAGCACAAAGATGATAATATTTACATGAAAATAGACATATTGACTTATTGTTTTTATCATTCACAGAGCATTTATTGAACATTTATTTATGCTGTGTTTTGAAGGGAGTAATAAAAAATGATGCTGTCCAGATAATGGTTTATGTAGTCACTAAGGGCAGGACCTACAACTTAATGATCTTGATTTTCTCCCTATGTCTAGCACTGTGTAGAAAGTAGGCATTCAATAGACATGTGCTGAATAACTAAATAAGTGAAACAATACTAAAAAAAGTATGGTCTCATAGGAATAAGCAGATCTCCACAAACAGCTATAACATGAAATATATCAAAAATGTCAGAAGCTCAGAAATAGAAAGAAATCATTTACACTGTTCATGACACAGGTGAAATTTGAGCTATGCCTGTTCAGGTTCATTCATCATTAACTTCTAAAGGTATTTATGCTTTGACATATCATTTCTTCTTACTTGAATCACCTCCATTCCTTTTAGAAAAAGTAATTTTTGCAAAGATACATAGCTTTTGTTCACTGTTTTAATTTGTACCTACACATGACATTATTGCCATCACTGGCATTATAATACAGTTCAACTGAGACACAGTGTGGAACAGCTCCTATGTGATCTACACTCTCCTCAATAATGTGGTGGTTAAAAAAATGTTACTATATCCCTCCGATTTGTAAGTTATTGAGGTATTTTGATAATAGCTGGTAATTCCCCATTATTAATATTTTTGCTAAAGTTTGATTTCAGTTGGGGAATAAAATGAGCCAATGATTCCTCTGTACAAGTGAGCTGAGTTCAGTTGAATTGATCCCATCCAATTTAACCATGTCTCCCTTAGTTTAAATGATGGCTATAGAACTATGCATTCTAGATCCAAAGCAGTTCGTGAGTCTGAGTTGTCCAGAGACTTGCTAATGATAAATGGACTAAGAAACTTATAGATTGAACAAACTTCACACGAGCAAGGCAGTTGAGCCTCTTACAGTTAGTCTACTAACTTGTTCAGATGAGTTTGTCTACCTTGTTTTAATAATTTAACAATTGCGCAACCAGAACAACTAGTATATAAAGTAGTCTGTCAGGAGATTTGGTGAGAGGAGACTTAATTTGCTTTATATTTGTATTTGCTAGACTTACTTTTCACTTATATCTGACAGATTTTATTACAAACTTATGCTCAGCACCAATGTGATTACTAAACAAGATAGAAGAAGACCCATACTGTCACAAATATGAAGCTAGTCTTGGGTCCTTGGGGACATAAACCATATTTTAGGTGTCTGCAAATACTAAAAATATAACATAGTACTTCCTACGTAAAGGGAAAATCTTTTTTTTTTTTTTTTTGGCGGTCCGCGGGCCTGTCACTGCTGTGGCCTCTCCCGTTGCAGAGCACAGGCTCTGGACGCACAGGCTCAGCGGCCATGGCTCACGGGCCCAGCCGCTCCGCGGCACGTGGGATCTTCCCAGACCGGGGCACGAACCCGTGTCCCCTGCATCGGCAGGCGGAGTCTCAACCACTGCGCCACCAGGGAAGCCCGGGAAAATCTTTAAATAAAGGGTATGTCTTTAATCCCTTATGTTGGAAGACTGAGCTAAGAATTGTTTTATCTTCTAATGAATGAGGCTGAGACAGTTATGGGGATACAATACAGATCTTGAACACCAGAAGCCATATGTATCAATATATAGTACCTTTATATATATATATAAGTAAATGCATTTCCATGCAGTTCTATTACATTGCTGAATTGCCTACTTCAAGGGGTCACAGATCTATAAATAATTTTTTTTTTTGCTCTAGACCTAACATTTGGAACAGTTTGTTAATGTGCAATTTGTGTTGTTTTGGTATTAATTTTCTAGATTTAGAATGATCTCTCTGTTACCTAGCCACTCATCAATCTGTTTAGACCTAAGCTTAAGCTTTATGTTTAGACTGAATATCAATTATGCATGCCATCCAATAAGTAAGATAAGCTCAATAAACTCCGACTCAACACAAAAATAAACATCCTGCATTATCGACCCAGAATCACTCAGAATGGTCCGTATCTACTCTTAACACTCAAATCATGAAATTCATGCTCATTTCAACGGGGTTTTTCCAAAGTTTCAAATTCATGTTATTTGATGACACAGGTACATGATTAACTACTCTCCATCTGCAGGAGAAACATTTTTGCTAACGTCATGAATGTGTGATGTATATCTGGAAAAAATAAATTAACTGCAGAGCTTAGTTAACTGCCTGCAAACACCTGGGTTTCAGAAGGGTATCATTCACAGGAAAATATTTGACCTGACAATTTTTTTACTGCTAACCTAGCCTTATTCAGAGACTCTGAATCCAGATTTGTACAAAAGCACTTGACTGGGTAGCTGGCACAGGGCAAATTTAGTCTGGCATCAACCTAAATGAAACACAGTTCATTTATATTTCACATACACACATAGACACACACAGAACAAAAGTAGGAAACAACCTTTTATCCAGATGCTTTAAAAAGATTTAACAGCCATGGTTACATTTCATTCTGTTATTCGACAAGTCAAGGCATCACTAATTTTTGATGTTTTGAGAAAATTATTTTTATTATTGCTAATGGAAAAAGAGGTTAAGGACACATGCGGGAGCACTGCTCAGAGGAAAAGCATTAATAGCAGATCCAAAGAAAGAGGATTAATTTGTACATCACCAGTATTCATGTCTCTTACCTCATTGGAAATAGCTGAGAGAGATGACATCATTCAGTTACTGTGTTCCCTTGGTCACCGCCTGGACCTTCCAGATCTCTGCCACTACTTGGCAGTGATGGGTCTTCTGGGAGGAACTTATAGGGTTAGTACATTTTTAAATCAACAAAAATGCTGGCACACTCAGAAGGGGGACTAGGTATTTAAACTGTGGTTCTTTATTAGGTCAGGTGCTTTTGCAGTAAAAATGGCTTTAAAATTATGCTGGTCTCATCAGAGGAAACCTGAAAAATGTTCCTTTCTCAGCAGTATCATCCTGACCTATAAACCCATTGTTTAGCACAGTTCCAAAACCTTCTGTTTTCTGGCCATTTATAGATGGCAGCAAGCTTCAAACAAGGCTTCTTGTTTTCCCCCGTTGAACTTCAGTTGGCTTCATGCAGCTTTAACAAGATCCCTGAAGAAGTCAATTCAGAGAGATAAAAGGATATGTGTATGCACATCTGTTTTATGAGTAGATGAGAGTCAGAGCCAAAAGTGTTTTCTATATATTTTAAGGGAATTTAAACAACAGGTACTGTTTCATGCTGAGTCTTTTGTGCAAAATGCAGGCATTTGGGGAATTTATGTATACAAAAACAGTTAGATAGTTGAACTGTAAAATGTGTCAAATCTTTAACCACAAAACCCAAACCATAAAATATCTGTGACAAAATTACCAACACCTTTGAAAAATACCTTCAAATTAACCTCTTAATTATTTTTTTCCTGCAAGCCATTTGCTAATAAGAGGAAAATTACACTTTGGAAGGTCTGTTATTTTTATCCATCTATTTTGGCTGCATCTTTGACCAAAAAATACTAAATTAACCATAAATACATGAGTAGAATGAGCGGAAAAATATGAGTAGAAAAAATACACAAGTAGTGTCAGCAACATGTTCATCACTCATTATGTTTATGCCTCAGGAATGGTGAAAATTTATGGTGAAGGGCACCAAGTTTCCTTCCCTTTTATGAATAATATGATTATTAGGAATATTTCATTTCTGACACAGTCATCATATGTTTGGAAAGAAAATATGGCTTTAAGTGTAGATCTTTTCAAAGAAGAGAAGTAGGTGGTTCTGGCTGAACCAGTATGTATTATGGGCTAAACTCAAGATCATCTACCAAGATAGATTTTCAGCAGTGGTAGAGCCCGGGATATGTTAGTGACCAGCACCTATGAATGATGGCCAAGGAGGAAAATGTAAATCATATCTGGGGCTAGAGCTTTTCTCATGGCCAAAATCATGCTGCATTGTGAAGAAGGAAAAGAGAAGCTAACTCTGTGAGTGTGTGTGTGTGTGTGTGTGTGTGTGTGTGTGTGTGTGTGTGTAGTGTTAGGGCTTCGGGTAACTATGGAAAAGACTTGTTAGAAATTTCAAGATCAAGTTTCCAGGTGAAATCTCTAATGGAACAGAAGGTAGATCAAGACTGAGGAAATCTTCAAGAAGTTTGATACACAGAATAATCACTGTCTTGGAGTGGAGCTTCTGGTGTCGCAGTGGGTGATACATCTATAGGCAGAGAAGAGGGTAGTCCACTTACTTGTGGGAGCTGCAGGGCTTACATTCTGACATACCCACTGAGATGGGATGAGGGAGTAAGGGAACAGATACATTTATATGTACAATGAAAATAGTCTGCTTGTTTAGTCTATGTTTGTTCTTTCCTTGGGAGCTGCATTATCTACTTGGGCTGCCATACAGAATACTGCAGATTAGGTGGCTTAAACAACAGACGTTTATTTTTGCACAACTCTGAAGACTGAAAATCCATGATCTAGGTGCCTGCAAACTCGGTTTCTGGTGAAGACTTTTCCTGACTGGCAGAGGACCTTTCTCACTTTGTCTTCACGTGGCCTTTCCTCTGTGCATGAGCACCCTTGGTGTCTCTTCCTCTTCTTATAAGGACATTAATCATGTTGGATTCCTTAATCCCACCCTTATGACCCTGAATGTTCTTCCTCCAAATACAGTCACATTGGGGGTTGGGGCTTCAACATGTGAATTTGGGCAGGGGTCACATAATTCAGTGCGTAACAGGCACTCACCCTCAACTCTAGATTATTCTTTACTATTCTCCTTTATTGCCATTAGGTAATTTCCTCTAAGTAGCTAATAATTCTTATATTAAACCTTTCCTGTTCAAATTACTGTGTGGTGTCTGCCTCCTGACAGGACCTGCCTGATATAGAAGATAAGCAGATGAACAGGCCTTAAATTCCCTTATCTTTATGATGGCTTAGTGTATAGAAATGAGCATTTGCTTTGCTCCCATTTTGATATCCCAGTTGGTAATTCTAAGTGGCCTGGGTTTACCTAGGCATTAAGACTTGCTTTCATTTGTAATTTATATCTGTCTTTCCTGTGACTGGATTAAACCACATATGGGCAGATACTTAAACACTTCCTTTTTTTAAAATTTATTTAATCTTCTGGCCGTGCCATGTGCCTTGTGGGATCTTAGTTCCCCGACCAGGGTTTGAACCCGAGCCCCCTGCAGTGGAAGCATGGAGTCTTAACCACTGGACCACCAGGGAATTCCCTGCAAAAAATGGTATTTCATTGTTTTAATTTTAATTTAATTAATTTATTTAACACTTCTTAATGAGGCCATCATCATGGTCTCCTTGATCTCCTGCTGTAGAATCCTTTCATCTTTGAAACTGAGCCAAAGTTAATTCAACATGATGGGTAGCCATCACAATATGGATTTCTAAATACGATGACTGTTGAGAAATGTGTAATCCCATGTTTTGTTTTGCCTTACTGATTAATCCAAAAATCACTTAAGGAATTAGGACCAGTGTGTGTCAATCTCAGAAATTAGCTGTTATGCTAAGATTTTCTTCTCTGGTAAAACCACTGCAAAATGACTCAGCCCCTTGTGATTATGTCTGACCCTGCTCTTTGTTACCAAGTTGCTTCTTGGCCAAGTCAATTAAGGGAGAAGTCTCTGAGCTCACTGCTGCCTGCTGGTTTGCCAGTTAAACCTCTACATTCAACTCTGAGTTAAAGGAGTTTACAAAGTAGGTAATTTCTGGCTTCCTAATGGCTTGCATTCAGTAATACAGGAAATACAACCTGCATGCCTTCACAACCCCAATTCCAGCCCCCAATTTTGTACTAAATAATTTAGGCCTTTCATGCACTGGTTGATTTGATGTAAATATTACCTGCCCATATCGGAACCTCAGAGTTCTTTTTTAAAGTAATATATTGGCATCTTCAAATGAGAGTGGAATCTGTTAACTAGAGCCCCATATGAAGGCCCAAGCATGGAAATGCAAGTTAGGAGGAGCTGAGATAGAGTGAAATCCCTACCTGAGGAAAGGGCAAGTTGGGAGAGAGGACAGGGGTTATATCTAAGGGCTCCACAGGTCAGTGCAATGAGGCAGGAGCTTAAAATGGAAGCAGAATGACTAGGCTTCTTGCTCTCATCATTTCAACCAAGGCACCACCACCTTGGGAGAAGAAACAAATCCAGTGAGGATTCTGAGCTAATTTACTGTGGGGGAAGAGATTTTTAAAAATGTCTCTCCTCCAGCTTGCCTTCTAAATCTTCAGCAAATTCTCTGTTTCTCACTAGCGTTTTTAGAGCCACAGAGCCAATTTGGGACCATGTGTACTGGCACTGAAATCTGCTTCAGGATGAGCACTGGATGGAAAAGGACTGCAATCAAGGACAGCCCCCCACCCGCAGTGTAGGATAGGGGTGAAGGCATGGGAATCAGAGTTCTAACCTGGTTCTGTCATTTGGTAGTTGAAAAGCAAGTGGCTTAGCCCTCTGTGTCTTTTTTAGTTTTCTCTTTCATACCATCATCATTATCATCATCTCAGAGTTCTGAGAGTTGAATATCAACACACCAAACTGACAAAACCAAACTGACACATTGTGAATGGGCAACAAGTGTTTTATCTATTTTTAGTTTTGCATGCTTTCGGAAGATAGGATTGCCTCCAGTCATATCTTCCAATATATCTGTTCTCTTTTTAAGAACATTTGTTGTTGACAGCCTTATACATAAAAGAGCTCTGAAGTGCAGAAATGCTATTTCTAACTAATGAACCCAAATCTCTGTCTACTATTTAAGTCATTTAGAAACCTGATACAGACACAAGTTCATTTGTTTATTCAATGAGCCTTCTTTTTGTCCCTAATATCTAGATACTTTGCCAACTATTTTAATATCATTAAATCAGACTATGTGTCTTGGAAATTGCTCTGATGATTGTATTAAATGAAAATGTAAGTGAAATCTTCACTAGAAGGACCTCAGTTTTGCTAAGTTTAGAAAACCTAATTTAGTAAAACCAATAGTGAGAAACTCATCTTGTTAGGGAAGAGGAAAGAAGCGAACTCATGAGTACCTTGTAATGTTTACATGAAACCTAATTTAATATAATCCTCACAAGGAAAAATATTGTCAAATCTATATACGTGTGAGAAAATTGGCTTTCCTGGTTTTAAAGTTAGGAATCCAAGCACCGTGCACATATCACCCCTGGAGGTGGATCTTTGGGTCTGCTGGACACTCTCCCTTGATTCTTGTTTTTGATTCTTGCTTATTGCTGAAGCCCATCATTAATCCAGCCCATAGTCTTTTGCCTTCAGTTTTATTCTCAGGATTTCTTCCTGTAAACCTGGTAACAGACTTGTCTTCTGTGGTCTTGACCCGCTTCTCTCTGCCCGACACTTCCTGAATTAACTGAGTAGCCACCTTCTTGAAGATTCCTCATCCCCCTACCCCCATTCAGGAATCAGTCTCTTTGAATGATCTTTTGGCTGTGTCTCCCTGGGTTCCATTCAAGAAATGATAGAAAAGACATCAAAGATTATTTTTGAAATATTCATTATACAGTAATATTTTCAAGACAGTCATAATGGTGAGATTCTCTCTGTTATTATAGGATCGATTTCAAATATTGAAAGATATCTAAAAATGTGAATCGGGGGCCTCTCTGTTTCACATAGCAATATATAAATTAATTGAAGGTAGTTGCCAGTGTGTGTGATTAAATAGTCAAATAACTTTAGAGAAAGCATCTTATTCCCATAAACCCATCTAGGAAGAATGATTTGTGAAGTTGGAAATGTTGAAAGTGTTATTTTCAATGAACATTCAAACCAAAGGGAAAACTAAAAAAGGAAAAACAAAATACAACAAAACAAAATCCCAGGAGCATATGATCTCATAACCTTGGTGAAAGATACATGTTAAAAATATCAAAAGCAGCTGCTCAGAATGGCACGCAATTTTTTTTTTTTTGTGGTACGTGAGCCTCTCACTGTTGTGGCCTCTCCGTTACGGAGCACAGACTCCGGACACGCAGGCTCAGCGGCCATGGCTCATGGGCCCAGCTGCTCCATGGCATGTGGGATCTTCCCGGACCAGGGCATGAACCTGTGTCCCCTGTATCGGCAGGCAGACTTTCAACCACTGTGGCACACAATTTAATGTGTATGAATTGTTTATTACTGGAATTCGCTATTTAATATTTTCAGACTGTGGTTGACCGTGGGTAACTGAAACCAAAAAGAACCAAACTGCAAATCCTTCATATTGCATGCCTGGATGCTGTAACTAGATTTCATCAGTGAGGCGGTGTGGTTAGCCTGGGGTCTCTATCTTCAACAGAGGTGGTCCACATAAACTCTTCATTCAAGCAGAGTTGGGGCTACACCGTAGCCGTATGGCTGACAGGGTCTTGGTGCTCCAGCCTGGCGTCAAGCCTGAGCCTCTGAGTGAGAGAGCCGAGTTGAGGACAGTTGGACCACCAGAGACATCCCGGCCCCATGTAATATCCATCAGCATCAGCTCTCCCAGAGATCTCTGTCTCAATGCTAAGACCTAGCTCCACCCAACAGCCAGCAAGCTCCAGTGCTGGGAGTCCCATGCCAAACAACTAGCGAGACAGGAAGACAAACCCACCCATTATCAGAGAGGCTGCCTAAAATCATAATAAGTTCACAGACACACCAAAAAACACCACCAGATGCGACCCTGCCCACCAGAAAGACAAGATCCAACCCCACCCACCAGAACACAGGTACCAGTCCCCTCCACCAGGAAGCCTACACAAGCCACTGAACCAACCTCACCCACTGGGGGCAGACACCAAAAAGAACGGGAACTATGAACCTGCAGCCTGCAAAAAGGAGACCCTAGACACACAGTAAGTTAAACAAAAAGAGAAGACAGAGAAATATGCAGCAGATGAAGGAGCAAGGTAAAAACCACCAGACCAAACAAATGAAGATGAAATAGGCAGTCTACCTGAAAAAGAATTCAGAGTAATGATAGTAAAGGTGATCCAAAATCTTGGAAATAAAATAGAGAAAATACAGGAAACGTTTAACAAGAACCTAGAAGAAATAAAGAGCAAAGAAACAATCTGAACAACACAATAGATGAAATTAAAAATTCTCTAGAAGGAATCAATACCAGAATAACTGAGGCAGAAGAATGGATAAGTGACCTGGAAGATAAAATAGTGGAAATAACTACCACAGAGCAGAATGAAGAAAAGGATTGAAAAGAATAGAGGACAGTCTCAGAGACTTCTGGGACAATATTAAACACAACAACATTCAAATTATAGGGGTCCCAGAAGAAGATGAGAAAAAGAAAGGGTCTGAGATAATATTTGAAGAGATAATAGTTGAAAACTTCCCTAACATGGGAAAGAAAATAGTCAAGTCAAGGAAGTGCAGAGAGTCCCATACAGGATAAATCCAAGGAGAAACACACCAAGACACATATCAATCCAACTATCAAAAATTAAATACAAAGAAAAAATATTAAAAGCAGCAAGAGAAAAGCAACAAATAACATACAAGGGAATCCCCATAAGGTTAACAGCTAATATTTCAGCAGACACTCTGCAAGGCAAGAGGGAGTGGCAGGACATATTTAAAGTGATGAAAGGGAAAAACCTACAACCAAGATTACCCAGCAAGGATCTCACTTCAGGCATCATATTCTTGTGAAATATTACTATTATGTTCTCCACTGCCTATACTTGAAAATAACTGTAAAAAGTTAAAAGCAAAAGTTAAGACAATTCACCACCACCAAACCAGCTTTACAACAAATGCTAAAGGAACTTCTCTAGGCAGGAAACACAAGAGAAGGGAAAGACCTACAAAAACAAACCAAAAACAATTAAGAAAATGGTAATTGGAACAAACATTGATAATTACCTTAAATGTAAATGGATTAAATGTTCCAACCGAAAGACATAGACTGGCTGAATGGATAAAAAAACAAGACCCATATATATGCTGTCTAAAACAGACCCACTTCAGACCTAGGGACACATACAGACTGAAAGTGAGGGGATAGAAAAAGATATTCCATGCAAATGGAAATCAAAAGAAAGCCAGAGTAGCAATTGTCATATCAGACCAAATCGACTGTAAAATAAAGACAAGAGACAAAGAAGCACACTATTACATAATGATCAAAGGATGAATCCAAGAAGAAGATATAACAATTGTAAATATTTAACCCAACATAGGAGCACCTCAATACATAAGGCAAAGGCTAACAGCCATAAAAGGGGAAATAGACAGTAACACAATCATAGTAGGGGACTTTAACACCCCGCTTTCACCAATGCACAGATCATCCAAAATGAAAATAAATAAGGAAACACAAGCTTTAAATGACACATTAGAAAGATGGACTTAATTGATATTTATAGGGCATTCCATTCAAAACCAACAGAATACTCTTTCTTCTCAAGTGCTCATGGAACATTCTCCATGTTAGGTCATATCTTGGATCACAAATCAAGCCTTGGTATATTTAAGAATATTGAAATCATATCATGTATCTTTTCCAATCACAACATTATGATACTAAATATCAATTACAGGAAAAAAATTGTAAAAAATACAAACACATGGAGGCTAAAGAATACACTACTAAATAACCAAGAGATCACTGAAGAATTCAAAGAGGAAATCAAAAAATACCTAGAAACAAATGACAATGAAAACATGATGACCCAAAACCTATGGGATGCAGTAGAAGCAATTCTGGGAGGGAAGTTTATAGCAATACAATCCTACCTCAAGAAACAAGAAAAAATCTTAAATATACAAGGTAACCTTACACCTAAAGCAACTAGAGAAAGAAGAAGAAAAAACCCCCCACAGTTAGCAGAAGGAAAGAAATAAAGATCAGATCAGAAATAAATGAAAAAGAAATGAAGGAAACAATAGTAAAGACCAATAAGATTAAAGCTGGTTCTTTGAGAAGATAAACATAATTGAAAAACCATTAGCCAGAGTCATCAAGAAAAAAGGGAGAAGACTCAAATCAACAGAAATAGAAATGAAAAAAAGAGAACAACTGACACTGCAGAAATACAAAGGATCATGAGAGATGACTGCAAGCAACTCTATGCCAATAAAATGGACAAACTGGAAGAAATGGGCAAATTCTTAGAAAAGCACAACCTTCTGAGACTGAACCAGGAATAAATAGAAAATATAAACAGACCAATCACAAGCACTGAAATTGAAACTGTGATTAAACATCTTCCAACAATCAAAGGCTGGTACCAGATGGCTTCACAGGAGGATTCTATCAAACATTTAGAGAAGAGCTAACACCTATCCTTCTCAAACTCTTCCAAAATATAGCAGAGGGAGGAATACTCCCAAACTCATTCTACGAGGCCACCATCACCCTGATACCAAAAGCAGACAAAGATGTCACACACACACACAAAAACTACAGGCCAATATCACTGATGAACATAGATGCAAAAATCCTCAACAAAATACTAGCAAACAAAATCCAACAGCACATTAAAAGGATCATACACTATGAACAAGTGGGATTTATCCCAGAAATGCAAGGATTCTTCAATATACACAAATCAATCAACGTGATTGATACACCATATTAACAAATTGAAGGATAAAAACCATACGATCATCGCAATAGATGCAGAAAAAGCTTTTGCTAAAATTCAACACCCACTTATGATAAAAACTCTCCAGAAGGTAAGCATAGAGGGAACCTCCCTCAACATAATAAAGGCCATATAAGACAAATCCACAGCCAACATCATTCTCAATGGTGAAAAACTGAAACCATTTCCTCTAAGATCAGGAACAAGACATGGTTGCCCACTCTCATGGCTGTTATTCAGCATACTTTTGGAAGTTTTAGCCACAGCAAGCAGAGAAGAAAAAAAATAAAAGGAATCCAAATCAAAAAAGACAATGTAGGGGCTTCCCTGGTGGCAAGTGTTTGGGAGTCCGCCTGCCGATGCAGGGGACACGGGTTTGTGCCCCGGTCCGTGAGGATCCCACATGCTGCGGAGTGGCTGGGCCTGTGGGCCATGGCCGCAGAGCCTGTGCTCCGCAACGGGAGAGGCCACAGCAGTGAGAGGCCCACGTACCGCAAAAAGAAAAAAAAAAAAAAAAAAGATGTAAAACTGTCATTGTTTGCAGATGACATGATACTATACATAGAGAATCCTAAAGATGCTACCAGAAAACTACTAGAGCTAATCAATGAATTTGGTAAAGTAGCAGGATACAAAGTTAATGCACAGAAATCTCTTGCATTCCTCTACATAAAAGCTGAAAAATCTGAAAGAGAAATTAAGGAAACACTGCCATTTACCATTGCAACAAAAAGAATAAAATAACGGGATAAACCTAAAAAAGTTCTGTATGCAGAAAACTATAAGACACTAATGAAAGAAATTAAAGGCGATAACAAAGAGATGGAGAGATATACCACATTCTTGGATTGGAAGAATCAACATTGTGAAAATGACTGTAGTACCCAAAGCAATCTACAGATTCAGTGCAATCCCTGGGAAACTACCAATGGCATTTTTTACAGAACTAGAACAAAAATGTTCACAATTTGTATGGAAACACAAAAGACCTGGAATAGCCAAAGCAATCTTGAGAAAGAAAAACGGAGCTGCAGGAATCAAGCTCCCTGACTTCAGATTATACTACAAAGTTATAGTAATCAAGACAGTATGGTTCTGGCACAAAAACAGAAATATAGATTAATGGAACAGGATAGAAAGCCCAGAGGTAAACCTATGCACATATGGTCACCTTATCTTTGATAAAGGAGGCAAGAATATACAATGCAGTAAAGACAGCCTCTTCAATGAATGGTGCTGGGAAAACTGGACAGCTACATGTAAAAGAATGAAATTAGAACACTCCCTAATATCATACACAAAAATAAACTCAAAATGGATTAAAGACCTAAATGTAAGGCCAGACACTAGAAAACTCTTAGAGGAAAACATAGGCAGAACACTCTATGACATAAATCATAGCAAGATCCTTTTTGACCCACCTCCTAGGGAAGTGGAAATAAAAACAAAAATAAACAAATGGGACCTAATGAAACTTATAAGCTTTTGCACAGCAAAGGAAACCATAAGACGAAAAGACAACCCTCAGAATGGGAGAAAATGTTTGCAAACGAAGCAACTGACAAAGGATTAATCTCCAGAATATACACGCAGCTCATGCAGCTCAATATTAAAAAAACAAACAACCCAATCCAAAAATGGGCCGAAGACCTAAATAGACATTTCTCCAAAGAAGATATACAGATTGCCAACAAACACAGAAAAGGATGCTCAGCATCACTCATTGTTAGAGAAATGCAAATCAAAAGTACCATGAGGTATCACCTCACACTGGTCAGAACGGCCATCATCAAAAAATCTAAAAACAAATGCTGGAGAGGGTGTGGAGAAGAGGGAACCGTCTTGCACTGTTGCTGGGAATGTAAATTGATACAGCCACTATGGAGAACAGTATGGAGCTTCCTTATAAAAGTTAAAATAGAACTACCATATAACCCAGCCATCCCATTACTGGGCATATACCCTGAGAAAAACATAATTCAAAAAGAGTCATGTACCACAGTGTTCATTGCAGTTCTATTTACAATAGCCAGGACATGGAAGCAGCCTACGTATCCATCAACTGATGAATGGATAAAGAAGATGTGTCACCTATATACAATGGAATATTACTGAGCCATAAAATAAAGCAAAATTGAGTTATTTGTAGTGAGGTAGATGGACCTAGAGTCTCTCATACAGAGTGAAGTAAGTGAGAAAGAGAATAGCAAATACTGTATTGTTATATATATATTATGGTATCAGAAAAAAAAAATGGTTCTGATGAACCTTGGGGCAGGACAGGAATAAAGACACAGATGTAGAGAATGGACTTGAGAACATGGGGAGGGGTAAGGGTAAGCTGGGACGAAGTGAGAGAGTAGCATTGCCATATATACACTACCAAATGTAAAATAGCTAGCTAGTGGGAAGCAACTGCATAGCACAAGGAGATCAGCTACGTGCTTTGTGACCACCTAGAGGGGTGGAATGGGGAAGGTGGGAGGCAGAGGCAAGAGAGAGGTGATATGGGGATATATGTATACATATAGCTGATTCATTTTGTTAATACAGCAGAAACTAACCCAACACTGTAAAGCAGCTATACTCCAATAAAGATGCTAAAAAATATATATATATATCAAAAGCATTTAATTTATCCTGCTGATGGTGATATAAGCTGCTTGGGCTCATTCTCCTGCATTCCTCTAAACCTGGCCAGTGACACCACTTTTAACTTATCTTTTTTTCCAGCCTTATTGGGATATAATTGTTATATAACATTGTGTGAGTTTAAGCTGTACAATGTGATGATCTGATATAGATGTGTATAGGGAAATGATAACCACAATAAGGTTAATTAGCACAACCTTCACCTCACATAATTACCAGTTTGTAGTTATTGTTATGGTGAGAACATTCAAGATCTACTCTCTTAGCAGTTTTCAAGTATACAATATAGTATTTTGAAGTATAGTCACTATGCTGTACATTAGTTCTTTAGACTTGTTCCTCTTGTAACTGGAAGACTGTATACTTCAAACAACATTTCATCATTTTCCCTACCCCGCAACCCCTGGCAACTGTTTCTGATTTTAGCTTTTTTAGATTCCACACATAAGTCAGATTATACAGTATTTGTCTTTATCTGTCTGATATTTCACTTAAAATAATGCCCTTGAGGACATCCTTCTTGTTGCAGATGGCGGGATTTTCTTCTTTTTTTGGCTGAAAAATATTCCATTATATCTGTATCTGTATCTATATCTATCACATTTTCTTTCATTTTATCGAAGTGTAGTTGATTTACAATGTTTCAGGTGTACAACAAAGTGATTCAGTTATATATATATACATATATATATTCAGATTCTTTCCATTATAGGTTATTACAAATCTTGAATATAGTTCCCTTTACTATACAGTAGGTCCTTGTTGTTTATCTGTTTTGTACATAGTGGTTTGTGTCTGTTAATTCCAAAGTCCTAATTTATCCCTCCCCTACCTTTCCCCTTTGGTAACGTAAGTTTGTTTTCTATGTCTGTGAATCTGTTTCTGTGTTGTAAATGAGTTCATTTGTATCATATTTTAGATTCCACATATAAGTGACATAATATTATATTTGTCTTTGTCTGACTTACTTCGCTTAGTACAATAATCTCTACATATCACATTTTCTTTATCCATTCATCTAGCAATGGACATTTTCATTGTTTCCATGTCTTGACTACTGTGAAAAATGCCACAGAGAACCTGGGAGTACAGATATGTCTTTGAGATAGTGATTTCATTTCCTTCCCTTATATACCCAGAAGTGAGATTGCTAGATCATATGGTAATTCTATTTTTAATTTTTTTGAGGAATCCCCATACCATTTTCTGTAGTGGCTGTACTAATTTACAGTCCCAACTGACTCTAATAGGAAAGACAGGTAAGTAAAGAGGCACTGCAAAACAGGTAAGTGCCATGGTAGAGGTGATTATAGCATGCTATGGGAGTTAGAGCATCGGGGCCTTTTTCGGGAGGTTTCTAGAACATTTGAAATGTGAATGGAAGTAGGTTCAAGGGGACAGTCCATTGCAGAAGCCAAATACAATAAAACTGTTAACTAGGCCAAGGGGGACAAAAGACTGAGGCTCACCAGTCCATCAATAAAGAAAGTTTTTTTGCCTCACATCCTTCTTTATGTACTTCTTACCTAACAGCACCAGAAAGTGGGGAACTCTTGCCTGAGAGTGTCATCGAGGTGTAAATGCTATTCTTTACCCTAACTACTTGGCCTATTCTCACCCATTGACCTCCCTTTGTGTCAAAAGCTGTGATAGTGTTATTGGAAGGATGCTTTGAAGAGCATTTGTTTTGAAGCCAGAAAGACATGAATTTAAACCCTGCCCCTGTCCCTTACTAAGCTTTTAAAACCCAGCTTCCCCACATGTCAGATGAAGCTAATAATAATCCTTATGAGATAAGGCATCTAAAGGGCCTAACATGTTACTGATACATACAGCATACATAATAATTATTAGTTTCTTTTCCAAATTAGGGTTGTTGAACAGCTGTGCAACCAGTCCTTGGAAATGTTCTTCAGATCAAAACCCCTCCCAGATTTCCAGACAATAGAACATCCTTTGGCATTAATAGAGGTTCAGGACAACCTAAAAGGCACAATCTGCAATATCTCACACTTAACATGTTTTATGCCATTGTGGCTTTGCATCTGCTGTTTGAGCAAAGAGCTTTGTTACTCATGCTTCAAGGTTTAGTTTGAACGTCAAATCCTCTGCAGTGCTTTCCCTAATCCACTCTTCCATCTTCAGGTGAAGTTGCCCATTTCCTTCCTTGTATTTCACTAAATGTGCAGTTCTCAAAATATGGTCCATTTGCATCATATACTTTGTATAATATCTTTTGTTACACATATCAAACTATATTTGAACTATCTTTATGTGTCTGCCTATGGAAGCTGTGTTTTATTTCATGCCCATAGTTTCAATATCTAGCTGCATACCTAATAAGTGCTTAATAAATATTTGAGTAGGTGAATAGTCAAATAACTGGGCAAATAAAGGAGTGATTGACTGGTGAGGGAAAATGATTTTTTACTTGGTGCACAGCTCTACCAAGAGTTAGGAAGATGAATTAGACATACTCCCCTTGATAATGTGACAAATAAATCAAATAATTGATAAATTCCATGTAAATAAAAAGCCATAGATATCAAGAACTCCAAAACTTGAATTCATGAACTTTATACATAGGGTTTATGTACTGATCTAGTTCCCAATGTAAATGGATCCTTCATACCCTATGTATATAATATATATATTATATAGATATAAAATCAGCATTATCATGACACCATTTAATCTGTTATTATGGCATGAGGAGCTGCAGTTAGTTAGCATATTACTACAATGAACCAAATAGCTGACCTCAGCAACTACATGGCCAATATCTCTTATCAATAGAGTTTTTTTTTTTTTTTGGTTACCATTCTCTAGTTAGCTCTTAGTTACTAATTATTCAACTAAAGTCATATCATCTATTATATATAAAGATCTTTTATTTAAGAATGATGTTTAATGAAATAATTAAAAGTGCTGCCTGTATTTTTTTCCTGCATGTCTTATAGTAACATTCTTCTTTTGCATCTTTTTCACAAATCTTAGGTATTCAAATAAAATACACTGGTATGTTGAAAGCTGGTACCCTATTAATTAAATGAATAAAGCAAGACAATTTAAATTTAGCTTAATAAGCAAACCAAAGTGAAAGCAGCTGTGTCCCATTAGCTCCTGAATTTCTGCAAAATGGAGAGGGGATCAGATACACAAAAAGAGTGTCTAAAATTGAGCAGCTTGTGGTTATGTTGCTATAGCTACTGGGGCTCTTTTTGATGCTTTACTGGGTTGGCAAAGAAATAGACCATTTGGAATAGTTGCACTAAACACTCTTATTCACTGAAATAGTGCTGACATTTGACCACGAGTCTTCAGTTCCTCCACAGAGTTAAAACACGGATGTGAAAGGAAGAAGGGAAAATTCATATTACCTCGTGAACATTAGATCCATTTTCTATCAGCCAAGGGAAGGAAATCCTTCAGTTTAAGGACAAACATGAGGGTAGAAACATTCCAAATCACTTATATGCTATCTACCAAAAGCTGATCGGGTACCTCTGAATAAAAATAAACCCATTTGGGAGGCAGTTTAGGAAGTGGAGATGATAGTGACACAATCAATAGGAAAATTATCTTAAATGAACCACTTTCCTTAAGGAACTCCCTGTAGATGTACATGGCCACATCAAAGAAATCCCTTATGCTAGTTTGGCTCTGTAGCTATAATGAGAAATGTATCCAAGAGGAAATAAAGTTAGAGAGAAGGCGTAAATTGTGCCACTCTTTAAAAATAAAGGCAAAGTTTAAATGTTATTTTTTTCAGGAGTCTCAGTAGCACCAAATAGCGTTGTTTTAATGACTGTTAATTTTCTGGAGGATCATATTATAACCACAGGAAAGTTACAGTGATTCCAAGAATACTATGGGCTGTACTATGTTATTTTGGATGGGAGCCAACACTACCTCCATCCTGCCTGCCATTTTTTTAATTAAAAAAAAAAGAAACACTTTCCTTTTTAAAATAAGATTAAACAGAAAGGTAGAGAAATCTTTTAAGAGTTTAGCGTAAGAAAAAGACTCTAGCCTGGAAAGAAACAGGGCTACACGTCTCAGAATTCTTTATTCTTCAGTTTGCCTCCTCTGTGAGTTGTTCTGCGCTGATAAAATCACCAATACTACATTCGCCCCAGTAACAGCTTTATATAAGTTTCAAGCTCAAGAATGGACAACCTCTTAGCACACCGTATCTCCATAAATAATTGTGAAGTGAGAGAATTCTGAATAACAGCACTCATTATCAGGTCAGTGTTCTAATGACAGTTCTCACACTGCCATATACTTTATTCCTCAGCTGAGAGGCACATTTTTTTCTAGGATTTTGGTGGTTTACTCCATGCGTGCCTTTACCTTTCCCATTTGAGGTAGAAAGTGTGATTCAATTCCTTGTAGAACCAACAGAGTAAAGAGTATTCTACCATCATAATAACATCCATGGGACAAGAATGACACTCAAACAGTAGGGCTCTGTCAGCCCTTTCTTCTTGCTTGTTTGCAGAGATATAGCAGCAGAGTGCAAGACCAAATGGAGCTGCCTTATTTCCTATGATTCCATTGTCCTTCCAGAACTGTGAATAAAAAGATAAGGAATGGAATTTTTATTTTCTAATTACAGGAGAGTGGCAAGATTAGAGTCAAATCTGTCCACAGGAATTGTGATAGGTCATGTGATGGCATCCATGTAGTCAATATAACTAATGCAAAGTTCAAAAGCTTTAAGCCAGTCCATTTTCTAAATACCAAAGCAAAAAGCAAAAAAAAAAAGGAAAGAAAAATATGAATTAAGGTAAATAATATTACTGGTGTTATTCTATAAAAAATCAAGTGGGGGTTTCCCTGGTGGTGCAGTGGTTGAGAGTCCGCCTGCCGACGTAGGGGACACGGTTCGTGCCCCGGTCTGGGAAGATCCCACATGCCGCGGAGCGACTAGGCCCATGAGCCATGGCTGCTGAGCCTGCGCGTCCGGAGCCTGTGCTCCACAACGGGAGAGGCCACAACAGTGAGAGGCCCGCGTACCACAAAAAAAAAAAAAAAAAAAAGTCAAGTGGACTATATTTGTACTTTATTACCAGTTTCTCAATAGACAAAACATGTTATGCTGGGGAAATTATTTCTTCCTAATTCATTCATTTTCTCTCACTCTTACCCCACCACTCTTTCTCTCTCTAAATCTAAGAGAAAACAGTTTATGTAAAGATTTGCACCAAGCCATAGCAGTGATTAGTCAATACAGATAACTATATATACCTCTAAGTTATTGTTTTCCTTTTGTAAGGTAAAATTTAAATGAATTTAATATCAACAAATTATTACAGCTTGTATATTAAAAGACTTCTGATTAAATGGATACAGTATTTTAAGGAGCTCAATTTTGACAACAGCAAGTAATTGAAGGTTTACTTTTGTGCCCAAATATGGTAAAATGTTCATTTGAGCATATGCATATGTGTTATCTTAATGTGCACTACTTATCAAATAATCTTTAAGAAATGTTGCAGAATAATTTAGAAATAAAATGTGGGTATTTTCTTTATAGAAATGTTAAAATTGTTTTGTTGGTATATAACTTTTCAACAAGAGTTTCTGCTCTGGCAACCTGATATTTATATGCAAACAAACACCACATCATCTGATCATTAGAGAATTTAACTGACTCTAAAATTACAACACGGGAAAATGTGGAAATGGAGATTCAGGGTAACAATTTCAGTGCTTCTGAAACAGTAGCTGAAGTAATCATAGTATCAGATAGGTTCCCGTGTTTTATTTCAGAAGAGCAATTAAGAAAAAAAAACGAAAAACAGCACTTTAAGCTGAATAAATAAAGCCAAACAGGCAATTTTAATATTCTTCCTGGTGGGGGTGTGTGTTTGTGTGTTTATGACACTGTGTGTGTGAGTTGTTGTTTGCTTAATTCTAGTGAAAGCATTTAGATGACAGAAGCAAAGGATTAGATGACTTTTTTTCTTATACAAGACTTTTTTCTGTACAAGTCTTAGCTCCGTTTTCTGAAACAAGACATACATAGTGTTTCTGTGTGTTCTTGATGCTATTTTGCCTTTCTTAAAAAAAGAGGGCAATGTACTTTAAATTGCCAGGAATATGAAATATTGTTGAAAAAGCATAATCCTAATGTTCTATTTTTTATGCCTCCTTTGTTTTCAGAGCAGATGTGCAAGGAAAGGGCTGACAGAATAGAAGTAGTTACCTCCACTGAGGACCAGACATATCCTTTCCTGCCCCCATAGTGTAGCAGCAACAGCAACCCTATCTATCTTTGGATAATTAGTGTCAATTTTCATTCCAGTATAATAGTAATTCCTTTATTTGCCTGCTGTTCTCTATTGGAACAAGAACATATTTAGGTTAAATGGAACTCTTACTATGTTCTCTAACTATGACCCCTGATCAAAGGGTTCCCCACTTTTGGTAATCAGGACATCTAGACAAGCAGAGACAAAAATTATAGGGTTGGGAAGCACACGCTCCCCAAGTGGGTCAAAAGGAGTTCTGATTAGATGAGCCACTTCTGTTTCAACCTCTTGTTTCCTGAATCCACGTATTCTAGCAGTTGGGGACACTGCACGTAAGGCTGCTGGTGAGAATATACAGAGCATCGTGCAGGAGAGTGTCCTGACCCGCAGGCTGTCATCTCTGGGCTGACATGCAGAACTCTGAGCCTTGACCTTTTCCTTACTACCCCTACCTTAACTACTGTAGGAATTTCTTTTTTCACTCTTTAAGTTGCCATTCTGAATAAGAGTTTTCATTCTTTCCCGTTTAGCGTTAGTTCAGAGGAAACTGTATTTTTTCCAAAATGAAAAAAATGTTAGAAAAACAAGTGAGTAATTATAACTTGATTCAAAAGAGTGATGCAGTCAGTCCAAAGAGAGAGAAAAATAGGTAGATTTGACTATGTGAAATTGTAACACTATTGTGTGGCACAGTCACAATTAACAAAATCAAAAGGCAAAAACCAGTTGGAACCAAAAAACATACAACAGTTAAAAGATTATATTCTTAATATGTAAATAATTATCACAGTTTATTTAATAAAGATGGATACCCCAGTAGGGAAAAATGTATCATAAATAGGCTATTCACAAAAGAAAAATTATGAAGATAATAAATACATAAAATGTTGACTCACTAGAAAGGAAGACCCATTGCAAACAAAAATCAATATCTTTAATAACTTATGTGGTAAGAAATACTATTGCAATGGAGAGTGTCTTAAAATGGTCACTGTCAAACCTAAACCTTAAAATAATTCTTTTTTTTTTTTAGAAGAGAAAAGTGTTCTGTTTTAGAAAACAGGAAAGTGTCCCTGAAAAATTGCACTGGGGGAGGGCATATGAACACATTTATAAGTACATGTGAGCTACTGTTGCAGAGTTTTTAGTAGCAACAAATATTTTAAAATTGCTTGTGTCCTGCAACAACATCAAAAACCTAAAATAATTTTGTATATAGTGTATATGTATATATATGTATATATACACACACACATACATACAGTAGAAGACAATGCAGCCATTAACATAAAGATACGTCTTTACTGACAGAGAAAGATACTTAATGTATATAGTAAATGAGAAAAGTGAAGCCATATACTTTAGAACAATGACTCAGTTACTAAATGTTTCATATATATTTATCTTGATTACTCAACAAGTTTGTGAGCTTATTTTGCAAGGGAATTTTATTTTTTTATACAACTTTCACTCTGAATTCTTGTATTATAGTGAGTTTTTGTAGACTGATTCATACAATTGTGTGCATTCACACACACACACACACACACACTCACTCTTGTACCTCACTCACACATGGATACTCTATTTAGAAAGAATAGGATCTTTTTTCCTCATAAGTTTTGCTGAGGAAAAACATCTACATTTCGTCTCATAGAATAGCTTGTGGGAATTAATTTTCTTCCAAATTAAAAAACGTGCTAAACACAAGTGAGAAATTATAACTTGTTCCAAAAGAGAGATGTGATCAAACCAAGATAATAAGACGAATTCTTGCTAGGCTCTACCAGAGATTTGGTATGCTGCCAGAGGAGTGAAAGAAAGAGGAAAAATTCTTCTGTGTTAGGTTTTAAGAAAAATCAACAACCAAATGAAGAGAGAAAAAAAAGCAATAAAATTCTTACTAAAGAGTACATCTGAAAAAGTCCTTACAGCACAACAGAAAATAGTCTTTCAAGAGAGGAAAAAAAAAAAATAAGAAAAAATAAGAAAAATCCTTGAACTCAGCGTATGGCATCCTCAGCTGAAGCAGAAGTTATAGTTTAGAAATACGTCTCTAACTTCTGAAAAGATTGACGAGGAACCCAGTAGACTTCCCCCTCAAAACTCTCAGCATATTAGAGGGCATGGATACCACTATATTATTCCTACTCCACACATTTCAAGCAAAACAATACACACACACACACACACACACACACACACACACACACACACGAATTCCTCAGATCCGCTATAAATTCACTAACTACTGATATCATGCATATAAACTTTGCTGTGGTTAATGTTCAACTCGGACAAACTATTTTTCTATAACTTCTCTGAAATCAACTGTCTGTTTCACAAGCCTTGGAGATGAGTCTAGATATCAAGATTTTGCAACATATAAGGGAAGTCAAGAGAAGTCAGCAGTATTTTAATGACAATAAATAATGACCTGTTTATAGTTTAAAAATTTCTCAGAATCTCATAAATTTGCATATTGGTGAAAGATAAGTAATGCGAAATTTTAGAGATGAAAGGGATCTTGGAGTTTAATCAGTACCTCTCTCCTCCCTCCCCCATTATTTTCCTTGACTGGTGAGGCGGCATAATTTGTCTGAAACCTCATAGACAGCTATAGGTGGACATGGGGCCAGAACTTCGTTTCTGGCTTATTTCCAGTATATCATATATCAAAACATCAGGTGAGCTCAAAAATATTTTGGATGCAATCAGTAAGCTTTTCTTGTGTAACTTCTATGTATCCAAAAGTGTGTTAAGGACTATGGATGTCTACAAGGATGTTAACACGTGACCCAAATGGTCTTCAATGTTGAGATATCAAAAGAATTAAAGGTGGAAGTTCATCTTTCGATCATAATTATCAAAGCTGTATAGGAGTTCAAACGGTAAAGTTTTTACTAATTTCCAAAACTACAATAATATATTTCATTGTGTATTTTATGAAAGCACAGTGAGCTTAGATTTATACATGCAGCAAGCTTATATTTTCACATATATCTGCAGGGATGGGATGAGAAAAATTAAGAATAAATGTAGGTAAGTATGAATTGTAACTGTTGTGAGGCCAAAAAAATTTGTTCTTTATCAGTGAGTTTATACATTTCTCCCCACCTTTGTTAAGCTATAAACAGAGAAATTCTGTGATAATGTACCTTACAGTAAAACAGCTTCTAATAGAATGTGATTGTCCATTGGCTCTTGACCTCTGCTACTGGTTCTCTTTAGTTATTTCATTAACCGTGTGACAATGCGATCTTCCATTTTGCCAACTGAATTTGGGGGACCTTAGAGTGGTATGTGGGTTTTATAGACAAATAGGTTTTTTTTGTTACTGTTGATATGAATATCATCATTGCTGTTAGTCTTCCTAAGAAGAAAGATTAAAACTCAGCTCCACACAGGGAATTACAAACTCCAATCAAATTTGGTATTCAAAACATTAGAAAATATGTATCATCCCTAGAAAATCATGGTCCATATCCTCATCAGGTTAGGATCATGTGCTACATGGATCTAAGAGCTGACTTCGGTGGTTTATCTATTTTGGTGAAACTGCATTCCTCCAAACAGAAGATTGATTGACACCAGGCAGAAAAATGCTACCTGGTTATACTCATATTGATCTCGCAACTTAAAGGATGGGTTTTGTTAAATTTCAGGAAACACTTGTTTTCAGTGGTTAGAAAGACTTTCTAGAAGGGAACTCAGCTGACATGTTTCATATCCTTGCTGACATGACTGACAATGTTTCCCTATAGTCACTGGCATGAGACTAATAAGAAAATCATACCAGACTATTGATATCAAAGAAAAACATGAGGCATGAGGCATTCAGAAGGTCCCCATGCAGTTCAGTGATTTAAGAAAAGAACACAGGAAAATGATAGATTACATTCTGACACTAGGAACATATGTGGATTATATAGAAGGCTCTCTCAAAATTTTTTTTAAAAAGCAATAAAACAGTTTCTGAAATATCTGGGGTTCTTACTCTGCTACATAATATAATATTGTCTTATTTGATCTTTAAAGTGATTATCCTTACCTTAATTTACCTGCTGAAAATCTATACTGAATTGCACCAATTCGTCTCATATCCTGAGTCAGTGAATAAAATTAAACACATATTTGAGTTGACATTATGTGCAAGACAGGTTAGATCCTCACAGGGAAGGAAAGAGGGAATCAAAATTTTGTATAAGACATAAAACATAAACAAAAATAATTATAATATGAAGCAGAATATGCTACCCACATGATAACAGATGCAAATAAAGTGAAAACCCGCAGGAAAATGTTTATTTTCTTCTTGGATCAAGAAAGAGTTCAAAGAATCGTTGAAGTTGATTTGGATATAAGGAGTGGGATTTCAGGTAGCAGATGTGTTGGGCAGTGACAATTCTAAAGGGCTGTCCTTTTCTTTGTCCTGTCGCAGTGCATAAAGTCTGGCATGAGTATTTGAGGATAGAAGTTAGCAAGGGTCCAGAGAGTGCTCCATTGTTCATTAAGACATCTCATTTATGTTTGTGGATACACATCATCACAACTTGTGTATGTATATGGCAAACTCAGTTCTCCTATTTGTATCTAATACTCATCCCTTCCCCATGTGTTTTCTTTTGGCAAATTTCTTTTGGTTGTTTTAGTTTCAGGCTGAGTTTTCTGTTCCTGTGATTCATTTAAGTAGACTTGACTTTCCCTTCTCTATATCCATGTAGCACATTTTATGTTTTTATTTAACTTAATAGTGTATTGTAGTTACATGATTGTGTATTTAAGTCCCCCCACCCTTGGATTATAAACTCTAACAGCTAAACAAGTGAATGTTATTATTTCTGTACTCTCAGGGCTTACTTTATAAACTGACGCATTTTGTATTTTCAGTGAGTCTTCATTGCTTTTAACAAATGAAAGAATGAATGAATATAGAGGTGTTTTTAACCTCTCATTATTTTGACTATTCTTTTATGGTAGTAGAATGCCTGTCTCCTTACAAGGAACATGATCATGGCTATGTGTTTTATCCAAGGGTCATATTGCTGGCTATATTCTTCCTGAAGCATTTTTAACACATAATTTTGAGGGATAAAAATAAAAGCTTTGAAAGATTGTGTAAAACCGCATAAGTTGTTCAGAGTTATTGCAGAATTCATGAAGAGACAACTGGAACATTTCCTTTTATTCCTGAGTATCTGGAAAAGGCTGTTCTCCCTCTAATATCAGTTATATACAGAAGGAAGGAAGCACTTTATAGGTTTGTGAAACTATCTCATAACACTCTCAGACTGTTCAATAAAAGCATCACTGCAATAATTTTCCACTTCAAAACATAAATGTCTCTTCAAATACAGCACTTAGTTATAAAAATTTGCAACTTATTTGCCTGCTACACATTCACATGCCTAGTTCATAAAACAGAAATAACTACTGTAAGTAGATCCATGAGTATATAACATCAGACTTTTAGGTTACATGATTTAAAGGTAATGAGCTATACGGTGATAATATAAACTTTTATCACAGATGATTCTTCAGCTGTTCATAATCTATAGAAATGCTTATAGCACTTAGATGATAATTAATTGTGAACATTAATATCTGCTAAAACAGTTCCCTGATGGGAAACACAATAATTTAGGAATAGAGGAAGAAAACAGGATATGATTGAAAATGCTCTTTAAAAATATAAATAGTAAGGTTTGTACTTAGCTGAGTCTTAGGGGTTTCAGTAATGTGATAATTACACAGTGTTATTATAAACTACAGACTACTGTACTATGCCACAGTCATACTTTTCAGTTGTCACAGTATCAGATGTCTTCTTAGGTTTCAGCAACAAATAAGGTTGATCTAATAAATAGGTAATCCTTTTTATTTTTTAAATTTCACCAGGAATATAGAAATTCTTATATTATAAAAATCAGTGTATATTTAGAAATTTCTTTTTTTACAACCACCCATACCATTTTTACCCAATCCCAGCACTCTCAACAATTTTGTATCTCCTTTCCAATAAGTGTTTAATATATATCATACATATATTTACACTTGTGAATGTATGGTATATATGTATAGTTGCATATATATATAGTTGCATATATTAATATATGCGTTATAATGTAATGTTATACAGCTAGCTGCCTTTTTTTTTTTTTTTTTACTTAAAATGTCTTGGGAACAAAGATACACATATACTTACGCTTCATTATATTATTTCAAGTCTATAATTCCACAGTTTGACTGCACCAGAGTAGTTTAAAACTATTTTTCTCTTCATGGACATTTAGTTTGATCCAGTATTTGCCTGTTTAAAACGTGCCAGAATTCCTTTTCTGCCCATGATAGAATAACAGAAAGATGATTTAACCTTTCCCATGATAAAATTAGAAACTTGAAGAAAATACATGAAACAACGTTTTCAGAAATTGGACAATAGGCAGGGCAGGTCTGTAGTCTCTGAAAGGAGACCGATCACGGTAAACCTTAAAATCCACCCTGACTTCCTGCTGGAGGCACATTACAGACCAATGTACAGGGATGGCCAAGCAGAGCCCAGCAGTCATGCTGAACTGAGGACACAGAGATTAGAATTCATGGATGCTGAGGTGGCTAAGGTTTGAAAGATGAGATTCTTTAGAGGAGAGATTATGGGGAAAAAGAGAACAAAAGAATACTGAAAATACATGAATAGGGTAAAATTTTATGAGGTTGGACAAAGAGCTTCTGAAATTTCCCCTGAACTAACTCAGAAGTAGGAATCACTAGTTTTTTCACCAACCAGGGTAAAGAGCATTTTTTTGTTCACTCCAAGTATTGAGTAGAGACCCCTAAAAGAACCATACCTTAGTAATAGGGCTAAACTATTGCTAGGGAAGAGAATACTATAGACTTGCCAAAAAGGCATTTAGGACAAGTCTCAAATTGATCAAATTGAACTCCAAGTTATGTAAAAGCCTATCAGAACAAAAGAATTTATTCTGTAAAGATCACAACAATAGTCAAACACCATGCAGCATAAAAGTACGATGTTCAGCATCCAATCAAAAATGAGCATGCATGCCAAAAAGTGGGGAAACATGATCCATAACCAAGAGTAAAATCACCAAAAGAAATAGTACCTCAAAAAACAGAAATGATGGAATTAGCATGACTTGATGTTCACACAAACGTTGTACTATGTTCACTTATTTAAAGGCAGATGTAAATGCCCTGAAGAGAGAAATGAAAGATATGAAAAAGATAAAATTCTCAAGATAAAAAATACAATATCTAAAATGAAAAGTTCACTTTTTAAGATTAAGGTCAGATGAGACAATGCAGAAAGAGAATTAGTAAACTTAAGGACACTAGTAGAAACTATGCAAAATGAAGCACATAAAGAAAATCTTGAAAACCAAAAAAAGAATTTCAGTCATCTGTAGAATAGTATCAAGTGGTTGAATACATAAATACATGTGGAATTGAAATTCTGGAAGAAGATAAAAGGGAGAAAAAGGAGGAGGGTGAGCAAAAAAAATAATTTGAAGAAATAATTCCACAGATTCCTCAAATATGATGAAAACTATGAATCCACCAATTCAGGAATGACACCCACCAGATTCTTTGGATCCACTGCAAGATTCATGCCAAGACCACACTCCTCTTAGTATCCTCCTAATCTATGACTGACTTGGTCAGGACACTAAAGCATGTTGTTCATGCCCAAAGAGGGACTCTTCTAATGGGCAACAACTGTTCAAGGGCTGTCAGTTAACGTGGACTAAGCTTTCCCAGAATTGTGCAGTGGTCTGAGTCTCACTCAACCCAGCCTGCCTTTTTTTCTTCTTCCTCTCCTTAACTAAGTATCAGAGCTGTATTACACCCTAAAGAATCTCCTCATCTGCTTCTATCCCTCCCCCCTTTATATTTCATAGTTATCATCCAAAATAATTGTTTTGCATATATATTCTGTCTTTACCAATAATTCTCAGAAACTCAGAATGACACAAAGAGAAAACATGAACATCATTAACCAAATTAACCTAGTTAACTATGATGAGAAACTCTAATCATCAGTAACAGCATTTTCTTTTCCACAGTTTTATTGAGATATAATTGACTTACAGCACTGTATAAGTTTAAGATATACAGTATAATAATTTGATTTGCATACATCATGAAATGATTACTACAATAAGTTTAGCTAACATCAATCATATCATACAGATACAAAAAAAGAGAAAAAAATGTTTTTTTCCTTGTGATGAGAACTCTTAAGATCTACTCTCAACAACTACATCCATCAACTGGATATAATTGACATCTATACACTACTTCATCTAACAACAGCTGATTACATATTTTTCTCAAGCTCATGTGGCACATTCACCAAAAGAGACCACATTCCGGGCCATAAAACACACCTTTATAAATTCTACAGTGTCTACTCTCAGACCACAATGTAATTAAATAAGAAATCAGTAACAGAAAGGTAACTGGAAAAAACCCCAAATGCTTGGAGATTAAACAATGTACTTCTTTCTTTCTTTTTTTGCGGTACGCGGGCCTCCCACTGCCGTGGCCTCTCCCGTTGTGGAGCACAGGCTCCGGACGCACAGGCCCAGCGGCCATGACCCACGGGCCCAGCTGCTCTGTGGCACGCAGGATACTCCACAAAAAAAAAAAAAAAAAATTGATGCAAGTCTTTAACGAAAATGGCTGACCTTCAGTAAAAATTGTTACACTTGTCTTAACCTCAGAGTAAAACTTTTAATTTAGTCCCATATTCAAAAAATAAAATATTTAACAAGAAACCTAACCCCTCATGGTATACCATAAAAGGCAGTCATGTTTTCTTTAATATATGCATATTCAAATAGGATTTATTTACATTTGTTCCAAGTGTTTTAGAAAAGACCAGAGAGTAAATCCTAAGACTTCTTATCATAAGGAATTGTTTTTTTTCTTTTTCTTTTTTTTTTGTAGCTATATGAGATAATGGATGTTCATTAAACTTATGAGGTAATGATTTCATGATGTATGTAAGTCAAATCATTATGCTGTACACAAACTTATACCATTCTGTATGTCAATTATATCTCAATAAAATTGGAAGAAAAAAAGTAAAAGAAATGTTTTAGTAAAGACCAATGTGTGGTTAGTAAACATTGCATAGTAATTGGAAACGATTATTTAGTATGCAAATATAATTATTGATCCCAATTTTACCAACCTAATTCTAATTGCCAATATTAAGCTATACTGCATATTGCCAATGTTTTACCTAATATTTATAGGGAACAGGATATTAGAAAGATGTTGTATGATGAATGATGAAAAGATAAAAGGTAAAAGCAGGCCTTCCATTTCTGTATTTACAGCCATCAACATTCATAGACATAGATACATAGAGAGCCATCAAATCATAGCTTAGAGCAAGTTGAATGAAACAGATGTGGTGGTACAAATCAATCTCCCCATTTCAGTTTTTCCCATTTTATTTTTTCAACCATATGTAGTATAAATCCTACTCATTACATTTTAGCAAAGCAGTTAAAAGAACAGACCAGAGAATGAAACTACCTGTGTTTAAATACTGACTCCATGGGCTATGTGAACTTGGAAAAACTACGTGGGGTTTACCTTTTATTTCTCTTATGTGTAAAAAGGAAGCTCATAGAACTATTACAAGTATTCAATGAGTTAATATGAGATAAACATGTAACAGAGTGCCTCACAAAGAATAATTGCTCAATCAACACTAGTTATTGTTAATAAAATTATTATTTCACAAGTATTAAGCTCTTAACTGCTTCTTACAGATATGTGGAGAAGCAAAGCTAGAAGCAAAATGTTAGTTAAGCAAAAACTGTGCATAGCATCAATTTTAGACAGTAATGAGCAAAATTAAACCTGACCTCAAGGAGTTTACTTTAATAGAAAGAACATTAACTTAATAAAATAAAACTGGAATTTATTTAACTAGTTATAAATTAAATGAATAGGATAGGCACACAGAAGGTTTATTGTGTTTTGATAAACAAAAATACTTTAGTCCATTTTACCAATCTTTATGGATAGTGCTTTATGTCTGCTGTTTAGCAAACAAAAAACTCTATTTTATTGTTGTTGTTTCTTGTGCTTTTGATGTCACATCAAAGAAAAAGTTGCGTAATTCAAGGTAATGAAAATTTATATCTAGGCTTTCTTTCATTAGCTTTTTAGTTTCAGCTCTTACGTTAGGTTTTTGATCCATTTTGAGTGAATTTTTATTTAGGGTATGAGGCTATCCAGTTGTCCAGGAATCATTTATTGAAGAGACTATTTTTTCCCAATCAAATTTTCTTGGCATCCTTGTCAAAACTTATTTGACCATAGATGTAAGGGTTTTTATATGTGGAATTCTATTCCAGTGATACGTATGTCAATTCTTATACTACTACCACACTGTCTTGATTGCTGTCACTCTGTAGTAACATTTGAAATAAAAAAGTATGAAACCTCTGACTATATTTTTACATATCAAGTATTTCTTGGCCATTCTATATCCCTTGCATTTCCATATGAATTTTAGGATCAACTGTTTGCATGTTTTGTCTTTGTTTTCATTTTTCTCAAAGTAATTTTGTTATTTCTCTTGTAATTTCTTCTTTTCTCCGTTGGTTCTTTAATAGTATATCATGAGAAACCCAATGCCCAGCCAGATGTATTATGCTTAATTCAACAGTGTAATAGAAATGTGAAAAATGAATGAACTATATTTACATCCAACAACATGATTAATTCCACAAGCATATTAAGTGGAGGAAGTGAGAGAAAAAGCAATATACTGAATGATTCCATTTATATAGTTATATATGTATATAGAGTATTATATATTACATATAGTATATATATGTATTGTATTTTATATACACACTAAATTGTAGTGTGAAGAGTTACACGTTTGTGTCATAAAACTAAAGACTTGGGGTGGGGGTGGAAATCAATGACATAGCTAATGTAAAATTTATAAAAATGTGATAGTGGTTAATTTTATTCACAGGAGGATATAGAGATGGGAAGGAGACAACAGCAAAGCTTCTCAAGGTACTGAAAACCTTCTAGCTCTTGCCCTTGGTGGTAGCTACATGAATGTTTACTTTATGATAATTCATTGAGCTGTAACTTTACGTTTTGTTCCATTTTCTATATGTCGTCATACTCTATATTTCAAAAATGGGTGTTTTTGTTTATTCGTTTTGGCTTTATTTGTTTTTAAAGAAGAAGAAGAAGAAAAAAAGTATTTAATGGTTGCAGTATTTCTCTTTTTCTTTCTTAAGAAAAAGACTTCTTTCCTGAGCCATTCTGCATTACTTCAGAAGGGGAGGTAAATGCTTGTTGGAGGCTGTTATTTATATTTTCTCTCTATTTTTGTAGCTCTCTCAGTTCCAGTTGAGCTTGGTTGAAAATTTAGATTGTTGGTTACTCTCAAATTTAAAATGTTAGGTATAAATTTAAATAAGCATCTCTCAATAACTATTATAGTGTATCTCTTCTATATATTGTATGTGGGCCATTAGAATATCATTTGGGAGAAAATGTGTAGAATATTATTTGGTAGAAAATGTGTAAAATATCATTTGGGAAGAATGGGTAGAAGCCACGTGGCAAGGCTTCTGTTCCAATGATAGCATTGAATTTCTTCAGTTCTGAACAAGTCCCAAGGATAATTGGCTGTACTGCCGATGGAAGTGGAGTCAGTTGAAAATTATTTGTATTAAAGTTCCTTTATGTATTACCTTTTCAACTCTATATACAAATTATCTGCAATGGGCTGATGTGACTGTTTTCAAAGGTATTATATATCTTTTAGGCGTAACACCAAGAGAGGGATTCTGCACAGAATCATACTATGCAAATCTATTTTATAAATAGATTTTAACTCACTTAGATTCTTTCATGATGTTGAAAAAAATACATAACCCACAAAATGTAATAAACTATTTAAAGAACATGCATGTTAAAAAACCTGTCTCAGGCTTCCCTGGTGGCACAGTGGTTGAGAGTCCGCCTGATGATGTAGGGGACACGGGTCCGTGCCCTGGTCCGGGAAGATCCCACATGCCGCGGAGCGGCTGGGCTCATGAGCCATGGCTGCTGAGCCTGCACGTCCAGAGCCTGTGCTCCGCAACGGGAGAGGCCACAACAGAGAGGCCCGTGTACCACAAAAAAAAAAAACAACAAAAAAAAACCTGTCTCATTGTCAAAAACTCTTGAGACATGAGATAATCCAGAGGATAGTGTAATTTAGTAGACTGTGTGTAGGATTAGAAATCAATGAAGAGAACACAGATCTTGTTCTGGATTCTTTTCTATGGTGAAATTACTTATCCATTTGGGGTCATGGATTCCTTATTTATAAAACCAATGAATAGGACTCCAGCTGTGTGATTTTCAAACTGTATTCCAAGAATCCTTAAGATCCCCAGAAATGATTCAAGGACAGCCATAGGAGCAACAGGGAAGCTCATTGAGCAAGAATCCCATGGTTGATTCAGAAGAACAGCCCCATATTTTCAAGATTATATATCAGGCCTTCATTAAGATAAAGGAAGTCCTGGTGCTAAACTAAAACAAATAAGAATATCAATGATATGAAAAACATAATTTGATTTGATATGATTGCAAAGTATGATGAAATGGTTGTTAGTATGAAACATAATGCCTTTCATATTTTAAGTACATATTAATTGTCTGTTGAAGTTATGGAATAATGAGTAAGTTAGCTCACAGTTATGCAAAGGGATTATAACTCCCATATAGGAAAATTTATTGAAGACCACAAAATATAATAAGATGCTTTGCTCTCTCGAGTTTTATAGCCAAAAAAAATACGCATATAGAAAGCTCCCACCTCCTTACTTTATATGAGAGAAAAACAGAGTTCAGAGACTATGTGACTAGAACCCAAGTTTCTAATACCAAACACAATGCTCTAAGCATTACAACAAACTCCACCGATTAGTCATGCATTTTTGAACTGCTTTACCTTAATCATGTGTAAAATGAAGAGATTGAACTAGATAAACTCTAAGGTTTCTTTCAGCTTAAAACTTATGACTCTAAATCTTGATAAGAATCTTAATAAATTCTGCCAAATGCTTTACATAAAAAGAAAGAACATTAAGCAGTCTCCAATGGATCAACCATGAACTATTTTTTTTAACAAGCTAATAATCCTTCTTAATATATTTAAGAACAATACCTCTATAAGCTTATGAACTGATAAGGGAAAGTTCAATAGTAGTTCTTTCATTTCCCTTAGAGTCAGATTTATTTTAAAATTACGTTTATTGAGGCAAAGAATCAGAGCTAATATGGAAATGACATCTAAAATTCCATCATTCCAGGGTCCAGATTGAGTTGTGCATCTCAAATTAAATGTGAGTGCTTATGGATTTAAGCTAGGTTGGCTTAGAGTCCACAATTCTAAAATAAGTGCCTTAAATTTTAAAATATGATCAAATGTTTATTGGGGATTTTGTAGATTCCAAATTTAATTAAGAGAGAATAGAAATTTTGACAAATGCAAAGTTGTACACATAACTGTCTTGAAAATATCAGTAGATACTTACAAAAATCTTAAATAGCTTCAGTTCAACTTAAATTCTAAATAACTTTAAACATTGAAGCCAAAATACAGTAAAGATGAAATTAAAATAAATTTGGTACTCAGACTCTAGGTTAAATAGAATACAGAAAAATCTCTAGAGAATATCAGATAGATTTATGGTATCTCTGGGAAATACATCATTCATAGTAACATGCAAACAAAAAAGATCTTCATATCCCTCAATTGTTTTAGTTTTATTATTCCTTATAACTGTAACATATTCTGAGGTGCCTAAGAATTTTAGAGAGGCAATAATCATAGCAGCATTCCCATAAAGGCACCAGTGAAACTACCCTCTTACATACATGGGTGTTTTGGGTGATCATCTCATTGTCTATGACTTCACCAATTAACTGCAGAGAGATACTTTGAAGAATGCTGACAGATGCCAAGCTTTAAATATTGCTTCTGTATCCTCTCCACTAACCTGCCATATTTAAAGTTACCAATGACAGCATTAAGCTTCTGAAATTGCCCTATTAAAATGAAAAAATAGTAAATAAATGTTTTCAGGTTTATGGATCAGTTGCTTTATAAGGTTTTCTTAGGCACAATAGTGATTCTTGCTCCTCACGGGGCTCCTCAGCAATGAGGCCATTCCCCCATCTACATGCATCTGCTTGACCCTCATTTCATGCTGTTCTATGGGAGAAGATGGAAACTGATGATCCAGCACCTCTTTTTTTTTTTGCCTCTGGATTATCACTGCAGGTGAACAAAGGCTTGTGACTTATTGTTTTAATTGACCATCTCAACACCTGATGGCTCAACAGAACTTCAATGGCCAGAAGCAGTTTGGAAAAGGAAAACATGGTTGGAGAACTAACAATCTGATTTCAGGTTATTGTAGAGCTACAGTTACAAAGATAGTTTGGTATTGATGTCAAAATAGGCAAGGGTCTGTGGAATAGAACAAGGTACAGATATAAACTCACATATATAAGGACAGCGATTTCTTATAAAGATGCAAAGACAATTCAGTGATGAAAAAATTATTTTTTTCAGCAAATTGTGCTGGAACAATTGAATATACATATGAAAAAAATGAATTTGTATTCATTCCTCACACCATATGCAAAAATTTCTCAATATGGATCATAGATATAAATTTAAAATTTAAAACTTAAAGATTTCTTGAAGAAAATATAGGGGAAATTTTTGTGATCTTGGTTTAGGCCAGTGGTTGTCAGACAGGGGCAATTTTGTCCCTTGGGGGATCTTGGAAATATCTGGAAACATTTTTATTTGCCATACTGGGAGGAGGTGCTATTGGCATTAAGTGTGTAAAGGACAGGGATCCTGATAAACATTCTACACTGCACAAAACAACCACTGACAACAAATAATTATCTGGGTTAAAAGTCAATAGCTGTCTGGATACCCTGGATTAGTTCAAGTTTTCTTCAGTGTACAGCAAGAGCACTATCTATTGATGTAAAAGAAAAAAACTAAAAAAATTGAACTTCATCAAAATAAGTACTGTTCGTCCAAAGACACTGTCAAGAGAATGCAAATACTGACCAAAACTGGAGAAACTCTTTCCGAAGCACGTCTGATAAAATATTTGTATACAGAATCTATAAATAAATTGTCCAAATAGTAATGAATAAACAAACAACCCAATAAAAAAATGAACAAAAGTTATGAACAGGCACTCCATGAAAGAAAAAATAGAGACAGCATATAAACACTTAAAAAAATGTTCAACATTGTTCATCTTTAGGGATATGAAAATAAACCCACAATGAGATACAACTTCACACCTATTAAGATGGTGAAAAATTAAAAGAATGATCATACCAAGTTTTGGCAAAGATGTGGAAGAAATGGAATACTGGTACACTGCTTTTGGGAATGTAAAATGGCACAATCACTTTGGAAGACTTTTCAGTTGAATCTTAAAATATGTGTAATACACCTACCATTATCATCCACTTTTGTTATTAACTCAAGAGGAATGAAAGCATGTATTCACACAAAAACATACCCAAATGATCAAAGCACCTTTTTTTTTTTTAAGCCAAAATTGGAAACATCTCAGATATCTATTGTCAGATGAATGGATAAATAAACTGTGGTATAACCACAGTGGAATACAGATCAGCAATTAAAAGAATATGCACTACAACATGGATGAATCTTGAAATAAGTATCCTGGCTGAAAGGACCTAGGGTAAAACATATGTGTATATACTGCATGGCTCCATTTATATAATTTTATAAAGAAAAGCAAACTCATCTATAGTGGCAAAACACTGATAACTGGTTATCTAGGGATGGGTGATATCGTGGTGAGAACCAGTAAGAAGGGCATAAAGAAACTCCTCAGGGGGATGGATATATCATTTTTGAGATTGTGCTGATGATTTCTCAAGTGTACACCAATGTCAGTATTTTAAATTATTCCATTTAAATATGTGTAGTCTGTTGTATGTCAATTATACTTCAATAAACTGCAAAAAAAAGATAATTAAACAACTAAACAGGTATACAAAACTAGAGACATCAAAAATTGACAAAAACAGTGTGTGCATCTATACAGCACCTAAGAGCATCATATTCAAACTAGAAAAACAAAATCTGTTCATGACTTAAACCACAATCCAAAAACATATTTTTCTATTTCATTTAAGAATTCAAGAACATTGCAGCACTTTAGAAGGATTTTTCTTTCTCTCTCTTTTTTTTTTTCCTTCGGTACACAGGCCTCTCACTGTTGTGGCCTCTCCTGTTACGGAACACAGGCTCCGGACGCGCAGGCTCAGTGGCCATGGCTCACGGGCCCAGCCTCTCCGTTTTATGTGGGATCTTCCCAGACCGGGGCACGAACCCATGTCCCCTGCATCGGCAGGCAGACTCTCAACCACTGCGCCACCAGGGAAGCCCTAGAAAGATTTTATTTAAAACGAGAGTTGATTTAAAATTATATTTAATGAATAAACCTCAGTTAACGGGAAAAATCTCATATATGGAAAAGCTGAGCCTTTGACTATAACTGGTCAAAAGTATCACTATTCTATACTTAAGTCCATTTTCCACAAGGCATGGGATTTCATACCTAGAACACTTTAAGGTTCTGCAAGTACAGTCAGATAGGATCTGCAGTTCAGTTTCATGCCTATGACATAACAGAGAAGGCACAGTTGAAAATTGTATAACAGATAGAAAGGACTGTGGTTATAATTTGAAATGATACCCAACCATTGTGAATGGGCCTATCAGCACCATCTGCTCCTCCAAGGAAGTTGTGGATTATTGCAGCTCTGAATGGAGTTGATTCTCCCCCATGACAGCAGAAAGTGGGAGGCAGTGAGAGGCGTTCAGGGAGCTCATGCTTGTTTTTAAGGCTGATGATTTTTCTGTTGACAGTACTGGTTGTGAACTCATTCGTGCTGATTAGCAGAGGGACTGCTAAAGACTTGAAGCAGGCTGGGAGCAAAATAAAACAAAGAACAGAACTTCCCTCCTCTTCCTCCCCAGCTTCTTACACAGAACATTTCCAAACAATTGTCTCCACCAAGATGTAACGTGACCGCCTATGCATGTAGTGGTAGCTCCAGGTGTTATTTTTATAGTGTTTATCCCAACTCAATACACATGAGACCATTTAAATAAATATTATGGCATTTATTCTTTTTTCAGCATCTAAGCAGGAAATTAAAGTGAAATTAAAGTCATACAAACTTAACCTAAAGAGATAATGGCATTGGATAAGATACTCAATTGCATTCAACTTTGGCTGTTATACTGCTAATGCTAAAATAAATGTGAGGATGCCAAGAGTTCTCTGAAAAAAAATCATAGTTACTAGTCTCTGTGTCAGGAAGGAGTCAGTGTATAATTTCCCTGTGCAGAAATGAGATCTTCTATATAGTATTTTACAACTCCAGTACAAATTCATAATTTCTTCTTTTTGTTCTGTACATCTTGGAACGGAATCTTAAAACTGAACTAGAACTTGGCATGGCTAAAGAGCCAAGAAAACACAGACTTGCCAAATCTTCACAATGTTAGGGCACTAGGAGAATTTTTTAGATGTGGCATTTAGCCACCTTCTCTTTCCAGGAAAAGTTTACAAAGTACAAATTATGATCATGGGTCACACGTTAATACCACTGTCTCTCTGTGATAGTCTGATTCTTACAAGAGAACAAAACAATTTATTTTATGTATATTTATGTGTGTGTGTATGTGTGTGTGTGTATATATATATACATATATATACACATATGTAATGTAGATAAATGAATATTTATTTGAAAATTACCTAAGTATCTGCAGCTTTTTATGTAATTTTTCACAATCTGTTTGTCCATTAAAATATTTATGGATGACACATTATATTTCCTAAAACTTCCACTTGTTAGCTATTAAATCTTGAACAAAATATTTCCTTTATCTTTCCCTCAGTTTCTTTTTTATCGGTAAAATAATAATAGCCTACCTCAAAAAGATTTTCTAAAAATTGAATGAGTTAATAGAATAAAAACTGTTTAGATGAGTGCTCAGAATAAAATAAAATTTCAAGATTGTTAAGTAATAGCGTTATATGTGCCAAGCACTGTGTTAAGCATGGGAAAAACCATGGTAAGACTAATGTACCCCCTTGCTTCTCAGATCTTAGAATTAAATATTAACACCAACAGTATTACGCACTATTATGGTTATTTATTCAATAATAAATATTAATTGGATACAAACTATGTAAAAAGGGGGAGAGTATGAAACATGGCAACCACCAGTGCCTTACAGTTTTGTGGATGTGTAAATATGTAAGGGAGTGCCCAGACAGATCTTAAGTAATAAAGCATCCTGTCTTCAATGCAGGCAGAAAATGCTACAGTGTACAGGAAGGAAAATCTCAGTTCCATTTGGATGAAAAGGAAAAAACATTATGGAGAGTAGAGAGATGAATTATGCTCTAACAATTTCTAAACTTGGCCATAGTAGGCCTTTCTAGCCTTAAGATCATGGGATCTTAAGCAAAAGTTGTAAGGTGACCACAGGGAATTCCAAAAAGGATGTTCCTGTTGAAACTATAGTTCCTAAAGCAAAATGGTAAAATCCCAATGATGTCATGAGAAAGACTGAGGAAAGTCACAAAGGAACAAAGAACTTATATACTATCATAGCAACAAAATGATTATGTATTAACAAGTTCATTTTTTCTCAATGAAAATTAGAAGACAACTACTCAAGGAATGGGAGGAAGGAATTGGTGAGGCCAATTTAGGTAAATATTTTGTTAAATAAAATGGACACATTAAACTGACATTCTCTGCATGTGACATAGCGTATGATGGTTTCCCACATAACTAATGAAATTCTCATTTTCTTTGCTTATTCGTTTGTCCTGAGGATAGTAAAGACATTTTGCAAATTGTGCCTGTTTTTTTGTTTTGTTTTTTAAGGACTCTCTTGGCCAGTTTAAAAACACTGGACATATACTGCTAAGAAAAAAGAAAACCCTCGTTATGTATATGGACTGAGTAATTGTTTTTAATTCACGTTTAAGGTGCTTATATGTATTTAATTGTGAAGTGGGCATGAACACTGATGCTCAGAGGTGCTCTGGAAACACAAGCTAATGAGTCTTGGGAGAGCACTGTGAGAGATTACATTTTAAAGTGTTGGATCAAATGAACACATGTTCATTTCCTTCTTATCTGGAGGTGGCATTCAGATGCCCAACTGCGGATACATTGTATTTTTTCACAGACAAGACATTTGGCTTCTTACTCAGATGCTTACTTGGGAAGACTGTTGATTTGGCAGCTGTAGCCATTTCCCATCATCAGAAATGAATAAAATTGTAAGTTCTAGGATGATTCTTAAAAAAAAAAACCCATGAAATAAAACTTCTTTTTGTTCTTCCATCTGACGCATATGGATCACTGGAAGAAGAAAACGTTTTCCTTCTGTCTCTAATTAAGCTTTCATGAATCCCTGGTTTCCATTAAGCTAGAAAAACAGAGACTCTGTATAAATGGGATTGCATATGGGAAAGAACTTGGAAAATGCAAAGCATTTTACAGTTCTAAGGCTTAACACTAATGTAAATATCATAGGTTCTTCCATCTTTTCCATGAAATCATCACTAACTACCTTAATATGTAACGTAACCGCCTTTTAAATCACATTACTATAGTCTTGCTAGTCATTCTGTAAAACAAAGAATAAGTTTCACACCACCAAGAATGTGTTCAAATCATTCCATCAACATGGAGAATTTCTCTCCTTCCTTTGCTTATATATTGTCTCACCTACTTATTTTAAAACACTTACTGATTACCTACTATCTACCATACACTGTTCTGTGTCCTAGACTATAGAAATGAAAGGAACAGAAGTATTTATCTTTGGAAAGCAAAGATTTTTTTCCCAATATTTCTTCAAGAAAAAAAACAAACAAGGTAAGCTGGGTGGGAAAAGAGGAAGCCAGCAGACTGAAACATGGTGAACTGGGGGAGAGTTAAACCATAAGAATTTGCAATGATAAGTAAATTCTGCCACATGGAGAGCCTGGATGTCATGGTAAGGAATATGGATTTCATTGTAAATGCAATGGAAATGTACTGGAAGTTATTAAGCAACAGAGAATAATGGCCTTACTTATATTTTTATAAAATTATTCTTTTTCTATAATTATTCCCCTTAGTCTGAGGCCACAGGAATCCACTGCCCTGAGCCCTGTCATTTGGAAAACTCTGTATACCAGACACACAAACAATACATTTATTACAGAAAATATGCCTGCTTCTGTCATGCAGGACAGGACAAGCAGCACTGGCACAGGGCAGCTTGTAACCATGAATACCTACTCCCGAGACAAATGATATTTAGACCCTAGGGCAATGTGTCTTCAAATCTCTTGCCCTATGTCCTTAAGACTTAGGGGGACTGTTTTTTAATGCCATAAAAGTTTGTGATTTGTACCTCTGTCAGAAGTTAGAAACAGACACCACTCCAGTGTTTAAGGAGAATTTGAGCAGCAGGAA
>NW_006792683.1:2664887-2677494 GCF_000442215.2 Lipotes vexillifer
AAATGTGTTTTTGCCACAGCCAGTTTCTCAGCTAGTATGAATACACTAGATTTGTGTATTCTAAAACAATTTTCCAGTAGTGTCAAGTATTCATTTTCTTGTATCTCTGTATTGTCCAATACACGTTTCTGTGAATACTTACAAATCAATGCACTATTTACACTTAGGGAACATTTTACAATTTTAAATAATTGCTGTTCTTTTCGAATTTGTATAAATACATATCTAGATAAGGGGACAGGGCAGAACATTATAGCTCCTAGGTTAAACGAGCTTACTTCCTGTTTATATAAATAAAGTTTTATTGGAACATAGCCACAGTCATTTTAAACAAATGTATTTTCTGTGCTTGTTTTTGTGTTACTGTAGCAAGGTTGCAGAGTCATTGCTACTAAGATTCTGTAGCCCCAAAACCCTAAAATATTTATGACCTAGACCCTTAGAATAAAAGTTTTCTCTTATCTACATATACATGAGGTATAATGCGTATTCTTGTATTGCCTATATGTTGCTTAAGAAGTTGCAAAAACCTGGGCTTCCCTGATGGCGCAGTGGTTGAGAGTCCACCTGCCGATGCAGGGGACACGGGTTCATGCCCTGGTCCGGGAAGATCCCACATGCCGCGGAGCGGCTGGGTCCATGAGCCATGGCCACTGAACCTGTGTGTCCGGAGCCTGTGCTCCTCAATGGGAGAGGCCACAACAGTGAGAGGCCTGCATACCGCAAAAAAAAAAAAAAAAAGTTGCAAAAAATAATAATATTAAGTGGCTAGCTGTGAAAGTTTGTGAAGTTAATTTCCCAAGAGAAGGAGGAAACTATACCCACACAAAACATACACTGTTGGTAGTAACAGCTTTATTTATAGTATCCCCAAACTGGAAACCACTCAAATGTCCTTCATGAGCTGACAAGCACATTTTAGTTCATCTACAAAATGGTATGATTCTCAGCAATGAAAGGAAATAACTTCTGCGTAAACCCAGCAGCATGCATGATTTCAAAAATATCATGCTGAGTGATAAAGAAGAACACCTATTGCATGATTCCATTTATTTGAAATTCTGGAATAAGCAAAACTATTTTACATTTAAAAAGTAAAGTAATTGCCTATAACCACAGGTATGGGGAAAGGAGTTGACTGTAAAAGTGCCTAAACTGGAAAACTCCTAAAAACTTTGGCCCCAGCTCAAGGACAAAAAAAGCAGATTTTTGGTAACTGGCCTGATTTTATACACAGGATACCTAAACCTAAAAGGAAAGCAGAGCTGAATTTTGCAAGCAGCTAACGTCTTTGCCGAAAGTTACTGAAAACTGTCTGACAATGTGGAGCCTCATGTACTATCTTCAACAGACTAGGAATAAGCACAAATGTGCAGATGATATAGAACCTGATGATACAGTGTGAGGAATGTCTGTAGTGATTGACATGGTTGCCCACCATGTTTTCTTAGAACCCAGTGCACCTATCTCCCAGCTTTGGGGACTACGTTCTGTTTACTATGCACTTCTATGTCCCTCACTGGGAATTCTACTCAGCCTCAGAGACTTGCCTCATCTCAATGTAGTGGCCCCTCCCACAAGGCCACACTTGGTCAGTGGCTAGCTGATGAAGGGACATGAACTCTGTGATCCCTTGCCTTGCTTTGGGTCACCTCTGAAGGACCAACTGCAGAGCTCCCTATAGGATCCATAGTAATGGCTAAGTCTTCAGTTGCAGTCATTGTCTCAGCTATGCTTTATGCTCAAATTTCTGACTCTGCTTCCTCAGAGGAATGTCTCATGACAGCTCTTCCCAGAAATTTCTCATCTCAGAGTCTATTTCCAAGGAACTCAGTTTAAGAGCATCAGTGCTAGAAGTGGTCCAAGGAAGCAGATTGTAAATGGGATTTGGGGCTGGATTACTCCACATTGCTAGTCAGCTTCTCTGTCCAGTCCTGCTTTCCCAATCTCCTTATAAATGTACCTCCTGAATATATTCCCAGTAAAACTTCTTCAGGCAATTCACTATTTGGGTATCTATTTTCAGATAATTTAAGACAATGATGTAACTTGTGGCTGAAATTTTTGAAAAGAGGCACATAGGGATAAAAACTACAAGATTAAATTTAGTAGAGCTAAACATATTCTGAACTTCCAGTTAAACATTGCATTTTCAACATCTACACTTTTACCTCCATCCAAAAATGTCACCAACGTCATAGTTAAAGAATTTTTTAAAAATGTATTAAACCACAAAGTCAAAGAGAATGAGAAACAAGAAGAAATATGCACAAAGTTTTGAAAAAAATAAACCCAATGGACAAATGGTACCTGACTTAAGAAGGGTAAAAAGGGAGAAATCCCTGCCAACAGGAGATAAAGTCAACATCAAGCAAACTGATTTGCATCTCAAATCCCCAGAGGCTCACAAGTTAGTGATGCAGTTGCCACTGGTGGCAGGAGCATGGATGGAGGCTGGAGGCTGAATGCTCAAGGATTAGTTAGAAGTCTTTAGGAGAACAATTAGTGTGTAAGATCACTTCTACCTTGTCAACAAGAAGACTTCTGTGTTCATCTGAAGAGCAGACTGCATACTTAATATGTAGCGTTTAACAGTAGAGGTTCTGGACTCGGAACTCCAGCTATGGACGAAAGTGAAGGTGAGGCAGTTTTAGTATATTATAAATTCTGAGGAGACCCAGGCCTCCCTTCCTGTGTTCTGCCCTCAGAGCTTTCTATCTGCATTTTAGTGCCTCATTGATAAATTCAATAAAGCACTTTAAAAAACAAAACATATGGAAGAAGACAGTGTAAAGAAACCAGAAACAATGCATGGAACAGAGGGAAACAATATAATCAATACACTCATTGAGTTAAGACAAATATTAACATTCCTCAAAATAGACAATAAGTTAGAGAAACAGAAAATTATGAAAACAAGAAAAGCTACTGAAAATTAACACTAACACCCCAGAAATTGAAATAAAGTTTAGTAATTCAGTTAGAAGACAGTGTAAAGAAAATCTCACAGAAAGCAGATCAAAAAATCAAGAAAGATTATTCCAAGAGATATAAAATCCAAATAAGACCTCTGGGAAAAGAGAACATAAAATGTGAAAGAAAATAATATTCAAAAACTAGTAAATAGCCCAGGAAGTTTTGCCTCCACTCATGTAAAGACATAAGAGAACATCACTCCTACATGAAGTACAAGAATAAAACTGAATGACCTACAAAATCATGACATTTCTTGAGCCTGTCGGAGGATTGAGGTCAGATGGCATCCAAGAAAAATTATTTCCAAAGAGGATCAATCTCCTCCCAGGAGAAACAGATCCCATTTGTCAGGACAGAGAAGGAACAAGTGGCAAATATTCAAATCAGATCTAGTGCAAATGGTGGACAACCCAGGAAATTTCAGCAAAGAGACGGGAACTATGAAGGAGTCAAATAAACATGCTAGGAAAAAACATGATAGAAAAGTTGAGGGATTTCCCTTAAGGCTTATTGGCACCACTAGACAAAACTGTAGAAAATATCAAACTAATACAAAGAAAAAAATGATGTGTGTGTGAATGAATGGTTGGAAAATAGCAAATGTGTAATAAAAGTGTAATATAGGAGTAGAAGAAGGAGGGATGGCTAAATATTTTCCAAAACTTATGAAAGACATCAATCTCTAGTCCCCAAAAATCAGAGAACCTAAAGCTGGATGAAGACAAAAACACATATTAAAGTCAAAGTGCTAAAAACCAAAGATAAAGAGAAATTATTGAAACCTGGCTGGCAGGAGAAAGAAAGGAAAGAATGAAGGAAGGAAGGAACGAAGGAAGGAAAGAATGAAGGGAGGAAGGGAAGAAGAGGAAAGAGGAAGAGGAGGAGGGAGATGGAGAAGGAGGAGGAGGAGCGAGGAAGGAAGAAAGAAATAACTACTTATAACGTAAAAAAGGTAAGAATTATACCATGCTTGTCAGAAACTATACAAGCCAAAGAAAACGGAGTGACATAACCAAAGTGCTGGTGAAATAAAAGCTATCTAAATACCAAGAATTCTATATCAAGTGAAAATATCTTTCAAAAATTAAGGCCAAAAAGGAAAAAAAAAGATTAAAAAAAAAAAAAAAAAGTTGAGAAAATTCACCAGAAGCCGATCTGCTTCAGAAAGAACTAAGATAACAGATGGAAACTTGCAGTGACACAAATAAATAAGTATTTTTAAAACTCCACAAATGCTGGTTAAAAGTAAATATCAAAGACTTTTTTTTTCTTATTTTTAATCTCCTCAAAATCTAATTGTCTAGTGAGGTGGTCAGCAAATTGCATGCAAGTCAAATCCAGCCTGTTGCTTATTAGTGGATATTGTTTGATTGGAACATAGGCACATCTAGCCGTTTATGAATTATTTTTGACTGCTTTTAACCTACAACAGCACAGTTGAGTAGTGACAGAAATATTATGCCCCTCAAAGCCAAAAATATTTATTATCTAGCCCTTTACAGGAAAAAAAAAATTGTGCTGTCTTGACCTAAAGCAAAATAGTAACAAGTTATAGTAGATGTAAAATGTATGTAAAAGTAAAATGTATAAATGTCATAGTACAAAGGCTGGGAGGGATGAATTGGATGGATGCTTTTGGGAGGTTCTTATATTATACATGAAGTGGAAGAACATTAATATAAAGTATTCTGATAGACTGTGATAAATTAAAGATGCATGTTGTAAGTGCTTGGTAATCACTAAAATAATTAGAATTGCAGTTATAACAAGCCAATAATAAAGATGAATTAAAATAATAGAAAATATGTAATTACTCTAAAGTAGGCAAAAAAGAGAAAAAAGGAATGAAGAGTAGATGGAAAGATAGAAAATATATAGCAAGATAGTAGATTTAAATCAGATGTATTGCTAATTACATTAAATGTAAAGGATCAAACATATCAATTAGAAGACAAACGTGTCAGACTGAGGAAAAAAATCAAGACCAGACTGTGTGCTGTCTTTAGCAAACCTTTAAGTATAAAAGATAGGTGAGACAAAAGTAAAAGATTTTAAAAGATTTATGATGCAAACACTAATGCAAAACACTTGGGATGGCTGTATTAATATCAGACAAAATAATTAGAGAACAAAGGCTATTTCTGGTATTAAAGAGGGACATTATATCATAATTAAAGGGTCAATTCACCAGGAAGACGTAACCCTAAATGTCCAAACAACAAAATGTACCAAAGAACTAAAAAATACCTCAAGCAAAAACTGGTAAAACTGAAAAGAGAGAAAAGTAACCATTATAGTTGTAGAGTTCAATATTTCTCCCAGAAATCAATAGAAAAGTAGACAGAATATCAATAAGGATATAGAATACCTGAAAAACACTAGTAACTAACTGTACTTAATTGACATTATACAGTGGATAAATGCACTGCATCAAACAACAGCACAATACATATTCTATTCAAATAAATATAGAATATTCACCACACCAGACCATATTCTGGGCAATTAAACAAACCTCAATCTACTTTAAAAGAAATAAAATCTTACAGTGTATTCTCTGATCACATTGGACTTAAGCTAGAAATCAATTACAGAAGAATATCTGGAAAATCCCCAAATATTTGGAAATCAAACAGGATACTTCTCGATAATAGATATGCCAAACAGTAAGTCAAAAATAGAAAACATTTTGATTAGAAATGGAAACACAACTTTTAAAGGTAAAGGAATTACTAGAGGGAAATTCACTGAATTAAGCTATTTTATTAAAAAGAAAAGAAGTTTCAAATGGATGATCTAATAGACCTTAAGAAAATAGAGGAAGAGACATACATTAAACCCAAGGTGAGCCGAAGGAAAAATATAAAAGAGAATCAAAGACTCTGTAAGCAAAAGAACAATAGAAAAAATTAAAGCACACTAAATCTTAGCTGAAAAGATCAACAAAAGTCTGTAGTCAAACTGATCATTAGCGGATATAGAAAACAAAAATAACCCACATCAGAAATAAAAGAGGGAACTTTGCTCAGATTGTGCAGACATTAAAAGGATAATAAAGAAATATTTTGAATGGCTTTATGCCCATAAATTTGACAACTTAGATGAAATAAACCAATTTCCTTAAAAACACAAATACCCAAAGCTCTCTCAAAAAGAAATAGAAAATATCATTAATCCTGTATTTATTAGGTTAATTAATCAAATTACTAAATTTATAAATTTATTTGTGATTAAAACTCCTCCAATAAAGAAAACTGCTACCAAACCTTTGATGGAGAAATACCCATTCTACACAGACTTCCTAACTCATTTTATGAGGCAAGAATTACCTTAATTTAAAAAAAAAAAAAAAGACAAAATCAGAACAAAAACTACATACAGATCAAAATATCTCATTAACATGGATGCAAAAATCCTCAAAACATATCAGCAAGTCAAATAATCAAACACTGCAGTAAAGAGAAAGAATAAGATATATCTAACTGGAGTGTAACACAAAAATACAAAATTTGTTGTGTACACAGAAAATCAAGCAATTTAATTCTCCATATCGACAGGCTAAAGAAAACACCCATAGGATAAATTGAATGTATGCAGAAGAACATGTAGCAAATTTCAACATCCATTCATGAAAATATTCTTAACAATGGAGGAACAGAAGGGAGTTTCCTCAAACTAATAAAGGCATGTATATAAACCTGCAGATAATATTTATTAAAGCAATCCTGGAAGCTAAAAGTAATGGATTGATGACTTCAAAATTATGAGGAAATCTTTCCATTGCAGCACTTTTTAAAAAAAAATTGGGGTATAGTTGCTTTACAAAGTTGTGTTAGTTTCTGCTGTACAATGCATGCATATATCCCCTCCCTCTTGGACCTCCCTCCCAACACCCGGTCCATCCCATCCATCTAGGTCACCACAGAGCACCGAGCTGAGCTCCCTGTGCTATACAGCACGTTCCCACTAGCTATCTGTTTTACACATGGCAGTGCACATACGTCAATCCCAATCTCCCAATTCATCCCCTCCCCCACCCCGTGTTCACACGTCCGTTCCCTATGTCTGAGTCTCTATTCCTGCCCTGCAAATAGATTCATCTGTATCATTTTTCTAGATTCCACATTTTTCTAGATTAGCATGCGTTAATATACAATATTGGTTTTCTCTTTCTGGCTTCCATACATAGCAAATAGTCAATCAAGGTCTTTAAAAAATTCACTTCTTATGCCACCCCTTCTCAGAAAGCAACTGTGAGATATACTTGATGAAAACATATACTAACCAATTAAAAGAAAGAGATGGGGATAAGGAAAGAAGGTATCCAAGTACAGGAAATATGAACAGAGCTCTTAGTATGTTAGTAAATGGAGCTCCCAGTATGAAACTTACTCAGAAGCTTACACAACAAATAATGTAAGTTGGAATAGGAAGAAGGAGGATTCTAGAAGAAATTTGGCAAATCGAAGAATAATAGATTAATTCATATTTGAAACAACCAAAACCTGATCTTAATTCTATTTGAAGATTAGGAGATAGATTATTTGTTAAGAAAACAGAGAAGTTAGCAATCAAAAAATAAAGGAGGTAAATATTAACTCAAGGAAACCAAATAATTGAATACACTGCGAAATATTTTGTAGTTTGATATGTGATTCAATAGTGGTTAATACTTCCATAGTTATAATAAGGTACATTACATACTGGTTTCAAAATATTGTAAAAGAATTTCCATGGAAAACAAGTTGATCTGAAATTTCTATGAAAAAATAAAAAGAATAAAAATTGTCAAGACAATCACAAAAATAATAATATTGATATAGTAGCTAAAAGTTAAACAGTATTTCTTCTAGTCTTCCCTCAAACTTCAGGTAGAATGATTATCAACTTTTTTTTCAGCTGAGCAAACTGGGTCACACATACTAACTTCCTCAAGATTATGCAGGTAGTTAGCAGGATATCTGGGCTTTGAGCCCAGCTGTTGGTTTCTAGAGTTCTTGCTTGCAACCACTGGCCTGTGCTGGATGCCCATTATCAAATGTCAGAACTGAATATAAAGCTGTAGTGATAAAACAAATGTTGGTTTACTTGTATGAGGAGAGGCCCGTGAGCCACAACTACTGAGCCTGCGCGTCTGGAGCCTGCGCTCCACAACAAGAGAGGCTGCACACTGCAATGAAGAGTGGCCCCCGCTTGCCACAACTAGAGATAGCCCTCGCACAGAAACGAAGACCCAACACAGCAAAAATGAATAAATTAATTAATAAACTCCTACCCCCCAACATCTTTAAAAAAAAAAAAAAAGAACATAGGAAGTGAATAAATTTTCATTCACTTGCATTAATGAGAACTTGGTCATGTGAACCATCCTCCTGATCTTTATCTGGATTGGCCCTGTGTCCTGCTAAAGGTAATGCAGTATCTGGGTGGCCCTGTAACCTGCTAAAGGTAATGCAGTATCAGGGAGTTCATTACTAAATGTAAAAAGGGAAATAGAGGTTGGGCAGCATGAACAATCTCCACCCCCACCCTACCCTTTCATTAATATGCCTCTAGTTAACAATTTCAAGGCATCATGCCCTTGAGGAAGCCATTTCTAACCCAACAAACTGGGTTATATGACCCTTCTTTATAATACCCACCCTCTACTTTTAAATTTTGCTAACACCTGCCATAGTATTTATTCATCAGTACTTCCTGTATACTCTAGTATCTGGTAGGTTCACAAACATTTACAGTTGAATATATACATGAATGGATACATAACTGATGAGCATCCCTTCATTTTAGAAGAAATTCATTAAATTCCTTGCTCATTCCTACTCTTTTTTTTTCCTTTTGAGTATTCTATTTCTTCCCCTTTCCACCTTCCCATCTATAATGTTAACCTCCTATGCAATAATGTATATTAGAACTCAAGTCAATGTTTAGACCTATAGTCTAATATTTATTCAAATTAAACACAGTAGAGTGCTAAATAGTATAATATTGGTTAAAGTGAGATAGAAATGAATTGAACTTGAGGTTTAAGAAACTGTTTCATGAAAGAAGCATTTAGAACAATTGTAGAGAAGTCAGAGAGCAATTTAGGCAAAGGTGACCTCCAGATATTAATATATTAATCAATTATTTCATTTATTCATTTTCTCATTAAACATTTATTGAATTCCTATTACTTGCAAGTAGTTAGCCTATATAATAGTTACTGAGGGCCTATTCCCCCCTTTTATATACAATGAGCTCACCATATAAGATTTTAATAGAGATTTGGGGAAATTAAAATAAATAGAAAGAAATTAAAAACTTGAAGTGTTTTATCTTCAACTGGAAATTTATGAGTCTGATACTACTTTTTATTTTAAAAGATTCCTATCTTTTGGCATCAACAATAAATCACCATTTTCAGGTTGTACCAGTTGTTTTACAGCTTTTGATGTACTGCAAAGGACACCATTGACAGGCTTTCAAATGTCCCAGACCAAAACTAAAAATAAATAGAAGAAAACAGTATCATCTTTCTGACATTTCCATGAAAATTGAATGCTCTTCTTCTACAAACACAGAAGAGCAGTTTCATTATTGAATGCCAAGGATCTCATATCCATAAAATACCAAGAGATTTTGCATGTCATTCAGTCACACAGCTGACAGTCTTCAAGAAAAACTGCTTTTCAGTGAGATGGAATGCTTTAATAAGCTAATTAGTCAGCTCTGGAAGGTAATTCTGTGACATTACTTACAGAATTACTGTGAAATCTACCTATTCTTGCTGTTCATTTATGATAAATCATACTACCTTATGGATTTAAGTCCAATCTTTATTTTAAAAATGGAAATCCTATTTAATAGCATTTTTCCTTGTGTGGCAGGCTATTGATTTTTATGTTGTAGGGATTTTAATACTTTCATTCTGAAATATTTCATTCTGTTTAGTGAAATATAATTAGCTCTATCATCAGTGCAAAATGTTCACTCTATAGATCATCTCAGACAAAATATCAAGGTAGAAATCTTCTGAGTCCTAATAATCATGTTTGTACAGTTTTTTAGTCCCCACCCCTTCAGACTTACTGTACTCTTAGAGACATGGAGGATCAGGACCATGGCTTATTTTGCAACTTTCTAATCATATTACAAAAGATTTTGCACATAAACAGTATTGAGAAAAGAAGAGTCAACTCAATAAAATGTTAGCAATGAAATTAAAAATCAGTAAATGGTTACCTGTAGCCCTGTATTATATCACTTAGATGTGCTAGGACAAATCAAAATGCACATGACGGCAGTGGACAGGGAAACACAATTGAACATCAACAGCCAAAGAGCTAGAGGCAGGATCTAGATTTCTGAGATCTGACTTGAAAAAGAAGGGAATATTTTATATTAGGGCAATTCTTTTAAATGGAGTCATTCTGTCTGGCTCACGTGTATGTTCAAGAAAAAGTGTTTGCTATTCAGCTGGCTTAAGGGACCATTGCCTTTAACTCATTACTTGTCTCTCATCTGCCTTGAATTTTCCAGCAAAACAACTGTTAATTATTCCTCAAGCTGTGCTGTCACTCCTCTTTCCCCTTATACAGGTTGCCATTCTTTTCTTGTAGTAGTGGACTTCTTCTCCACCTACTATGGTCTTAAATGTAGGTTGTAAGACAGAGCTTTAGTAACTTCTCTTCAGCAACACCACTGCCAGTCCAAGTAGATGTCTATACCTCCATAAATTATTCTCCCTGCATGCTTAAGGTCTGGTAATATGTTTTGGTCACTATGTTAGAGTTCTCTGGAGAAACAGATGTAGATATAGATATGGATATGGATATAGATGTATCTACAATTACATGATTGTAGATCACAATCACATGATCTTATTCCTTAAAATAAATCTCTTTGTATATCTATGCATCTGTATATCTATCTATAAGATAGTCTGTCTATAGAGCTATCTGTCTCTCTCTCTCTCTCTCAATATATATATATATATATATATGTATAAATATATATACATAGAAAGAGTTATTTTAATGAATCACATAATTGTCTATATAAATGCAGATACATAAGGAGATTTATTTTAGGAAGCTGGATCACATGATTATATATAGATATATATGTATACATAAAGAAACATCTATATAAATTTATGTAGATCTATAAAGTTTTGTTGTTTTTTTTTTCTGCGGTACGCGGGCCTCTCACTGCTGTGGCCTCTCCCATTGCGGAGCACAGGCTCTGGACGCGCATGCTCAGTGGCCATGGCTCACGGGCCCAGCCGCTACGCAGCATGCGGGATCCTCCCGGACTGGGGCACAAACTCGTGTCCCCTGCATCGGCAGGCGGACTCTCAACCACTGCGCCACCAGGGAAGCACTATAAAGGTATTTATTTTAAGGAGTTGGATCACATGGCTGTGAAGGCTTGTCAAGTCCAGAATCTAATGGGGGAGGCTGGCAGGATGAAACTCAGGTAAAAGTTGCAGTCTAAGTCCAAAAGCAGTCTGCTGGCAAGCCAGAAAGAGCCATTGTTGCAGGTGAAGTCCCAATGCTGTGTGCTGGAGAATTCCGTCTTGCTCTCAGGAGGTCAACCATTTTTTCTATTCAGGCCTTCAGCTGGTTGGATGAGGCCCACCCAAATTATGAAGTGCAGTCTGCTTTACTCAAAGTCCCCTTATTTAAATGTCTCATTCAAAAACACCCTCAAAGAAGAATCCAGAATATTTGACCAAATATCTGGACACTGTGACCCAGCCAAGTTGACACATAATATTGACCATCACAGTCACCATTGTCTCTTCAGGTTCTAACACAGTGCTTGAATCCATAGACACTTAATACATGTTCAGTTAAGAAATAAATCTAAGTCATTAAGCTCTACCAAAGAAAAACTGTCTGTTTCAATGTCTAGAAGACAATGGTTTTGCACCGTAGGCAGACTGGAAGAATAGAGCTAATATAACAGGTTTAGTTATAAATTTTATAAGTAACAAAAGTGATTAATAAAGCTAGATGTTTATTTTTCAGGGTGCAAACCCTCACTTTTGAAAAGAATAGGAGAGCTTAGCCACTTAACAAGGCTGTACTTTCTCTAAAGTGTAGTAAAAATGCTATATATATGCATATTGACTGCAGTCTTTGCTCGTCACAAGCATTCTATGCACTGCTTCTTTTTAAAATCATTACAGTTAACGTCTTAAAAGGTGTGCATGTCAAAATAGTATATTTTCATGTGTGTTCAATACTGCTAAGGTCAGAGAAAATCTAACATCCTGGCATCAATTCCTTTTTTTAGCTTCTGAAAGAGCAAGTGAGAATCCATAACCTGAAACACACTCACTTCAGAAAAAAAGTTTTTTTTAAAATAACCCAATAACTATTAGCTTATAAAATGAAAATGTATGCAACCAATTTCTAAATTTGTTGTTCAAAAAACCAACCTTTGATATGGGATTAATGAAATTTCAAGAAATCCATTTCTCGTGATTTTGTATTTTTTAATTCTGCATAATTTGTTTTAAACCTTATACTTCATAACATACTTTTTACTTTATTGAGTTTTTATTTTAATATTGTTTATTGTCCTAACTTGTTTAGGGATTTCTTAATAAAGTTGATAAGATGCAAAAAGAAGTCAGGAATGC